>NW_017098244.1:0-4486 GCF_001412225.1 Nicrophorus vespilloides
CAGTACAAGACCCTGTGGAACACCTGATAAAGCAAATGTACAAAAGTTTGAATTATCGATAACAAAATTTATTAATGCAAGTGAAAGTGTAGATTAATTCTGAAAAGTGTATACGTTACTTGGCAAGTATGAAGTAATTGGTGGATAGCTTAAAGTAATCTATAAAGCTCTGAAATTAAAACTTCTATAAATAATAGATTTACTAAAATTGTTGGCAATTAACAAGTAGTTGTCTTTTGTTAAATTATAGAACCTAGTACAAAGCCTACATATTTATCTTTAATTAGGTGTTTTGATTGATATTATTTGTTGTACAGTTATCGAGTAAAATAAGAAAATATTGACACGTGTTCGAAAATAATGACACGAAATATGACAGACGTCGCATTTCCGTTGTTCGATTGTTTTCCATTTTTTGACAATTTATTATTAGAGAATGGAATAAGTTATAAATATCAACGTAGACTCGTTGAAACGACTGTTTATTTGTATTTAATTAATATAATAATTCAATCTAGATTCATGTTTCATTTTCTCCTACACTTAGTTTTTCTTGCTCTTTCGTTTTCTATACTTTTCGTTGTTGTATTCGTTGTAACTTGACAAGTTTCAAGTAATTATTAAATGAGTTAAAGAAAATTACAGGTCCCAGTACAAGACCCTGTGGAACACCTGATAAAGCAAATTTACAAAAGTTTGAATTATCGATAACAAATTTATTAATGCAAGTGAAAGTGTAGATTAATTCTGAAAAGTGTATACGTTACTTGGCAAGTATGAAGTAATTGGTGGATAGCTTAAAGTAATCTATAAAGCTCTGAAATTAAAACTTCTATAAATAATAGATTTACTAAAAGTTGCTTGGCAATTAACAAGTAGTTGTCTTTTGTTAAATTATAGAACCTAGTACAAAGCCTACATATTTATCTTTAATTAGGTGTTTTGATTGATATTATTTGTTGTACAGTTATCGAGTAAATAAGAAAATATTGACACGTGTTCCTAAATAATGACACAAAATATGACAGACGTCGCATTTTCGTTGTTCGATTGTTTTCCATTTTTTGACAATTTATTATTAGAGAATGGAATAAGTTATAAATATCAACGTAGACTCATTGAAACGACTGTTTATTTGTATTTAATTAATATAATAATTCAATCTAGATTCGTGTTTCATTTTCTCTTACACTTAGTTTTTCTTGCTCTTTCGTTTTCTATACTTTTCGTTGTTGTATTCGTTGTAACTTGACAAGTTTCAAGTAATTATTAAATGAGTTAAAGAAAATTACAGGTCCCAGTACAAGACCCTGTGGAACACCTGATAAAGCAAATGTACAAAAGTTTGAATTATCGATAACAAAATTTATTAATGCAAGTGAAAGTGTAGATTAATTCTGAAAAGTGTATACATTACTTGGCAAGTATGAAGTAATTGGTGGATAGCTTAAAGTAATCTATAAAGCTCTGAAATTAAAACTTCTATAAATAATAGATTTAATAAAAGTTGCTTGGCAATTAACAAGTAGTTGTCTTTTGTTAAATTATATAACCTAGTACAAAGCCTACATATTTATCTTTAATTAATTGTTTTGATTGATATTATTTGTTGTAGTAAAATATGAAAATATTGACACGTGTTCCAAAATAATGACACGAAATATGACAGACGTCGCATTTCCGTTTTCCATTTTTTGACAATTTATTATTAGAGAATGAAATAAGTTATAAATATCAACGTAGGCTCATTGAAACGACTGTTTATTTGTATTTAATTAATATAATAATTCAATCTAGATTCATGTTTGATTTTCTCCTACACTTAGTTTTTCTTGCTCTTTCTTTTTCTATACTTTTTGTTGTTGTATTCGTTGTAAGTTCTTTCGCGCACCGTTGGATCGTAACATTAAACAATATTATTTACCTGTGATTAGTTTTCGTCGCGTTGATTGCCTCCAATTCCCACGGCGCGAGCGTGTGGCTAATGTGAAATCGCGGCGCGGCTCTCGGCCAGGTGTCTGTCTGTCGGTCGCTTGGTCTGTTCGTCCCTCCCGACACCCGACAAATTGACAGAGGAGGTGTCGGTGCGACACGACAATGCAACTCTTCCACCGACAACAATAACAGTGCATGTGCGCTCTCTGCTTCATGCTCGGACAGTTCGGACAATCTTCACATGGTCATTTCCTGCGCTTCGTGTAATTCGAAAAGAAAAAAATAAAAAGAAAGAAATAATTCGAATTCGATGCTTGCAGCAAAAAGTCATTAACTCCAAGGAGATTAGGTTTTTGGTGGAGACGAAGATCTTTGATTCGTGTGAAATTCATTATGTTTATGAGATTGAAAGCATTACTTACAATTATGGTTGATTTATAGAATCAATTGTATATTTGACTTTAAGATTTAACATATTTATGAAGAAAGAAGTTCACATTTTGATTGGTACATGAATGCAAGATTAAATGTTAAATTTTCTAAATTAATACAAGAATTTTTGTTATATTTATCAAAGCACGTATCGTTGTTAAAGTTCTTGTACATGAATGCAATAGCCAATGTTAAATTTCATAAATTAGTTAAAGAATTGTTGTTTAATTTTGTATGTTAATTGTTAAATTGATTGATTGATCTTTAACTCTTGTATAAAGATCAATTTTGTAAATGAATTTAAACATCAATGTTAAATTTTCTAAATTAATACAAGAATGTTTTTTAAATTTGTCAAAGCAAATATTGTTGTTAAAGTTCTTTTACATGATTGCAATAGACAATGTTAAATTTTATAAATTAGTTCAAGAATTGTTGTTCAATTTTGTATATTAATTGTTAAATTGATTTATTGATCTTTAACTCTTGTATAAAGATCAATTTTGTGCATGAATTTAAACATCAATGTTAATTTTTGTAAATTAATTATTGTTAAAATTTGTATATTAATGCAAGAATTATTGTTAAATTTAAGAATTAAGTATCAATTCTGTACATGAATGTAAAAAAATCTATGTGAAATTTTGTACATAAACACACGAATTATTAATAAATTTTGTACTTGTAAAATGCAAGAAACTGAGATGAAAATGACGAAGACTATTGTTGCTGTTGATGATGATGATGAGTTTCTCGAGTTGTTGTGTGGGCCAAGGCGGACGCATGAAGATGTATACCCAATAAATTGGGTATGACAAGGCGCGCGAGGCTCGGCCATTGTCCGTATGCGGGCCCTCTCGATCCTGCCGCAAAGATAATGAGCGAAAGACCGCGCCGTCTAGATTCTTTATTAAGATGACATGCCTAGGACTCTCTTATTATCCATGCATTAATCCAGATCTTATCGGACCTCAACGATCCGAACAATCTCATCTCTCTTTTCATCTCTCTCACTCACTCGCTCTATTCACCTCCTCCTCCTCTTTACCATCCACCGTCCGCCCATAGTTCCTCAAACTCATATGTCAAATGCGAAAGGAGTAAATGCTCCGATGATCAAATACTTAGGAAACGTTAGATCTTAAATCACCACGAAAGAACTGTTTTTTTTTCCTCTTCCTCTTCTTATCATATTTTGTTGTGTTCGCTTGCAGCCAGATGCTGAAGAGATTACGGCTATTAGTTTATTACAAACGTTATACACATCGCAGAAAGTGGATGGGATGATGCACTTTCCTCTCTCTCCTCAGTTCACTGATTCCATGCGACGAAGCTCTCCTTTCTACAATCAATTGTAGTCCATTAAATAATTATAACATCTTTCAAAATCTAAATCAGATACAATCAATAATATATAATATAGAATATTTAAAACAGAGTTTTTACAAAAGAAAATTTCACAAATAAATATATTAAATTTTAGACTTGTTGACTTGACAAATATCGATATTAAGGTAAATTATTGATAGACTACTTCGATAAAGTACACTATTTAAGTAATTTGACAAATTTCAAGTAATTATTAAATTACTTAAAGAAAATTACAGGTCCTAGTACAAGACCCTGTGGAACACCTGATAAAGCAAATTTACAAGAGTTTGAATTATCGATAACAATCAATAATATAGAATGTTTAAAATAGAGTTTTTACAAAAGTAAATTTCACAAATAAATATATTAAATTTTAGACTTGGTGACTTGACAAACATCGATATTAAGGTAAATTATTGATAGACTACTTCCATAAAGTAAAGTATTTAAGTAACTTGACAAGTTTCAAGTAATTATTAAATGACTTAAAGAAAATTACAGGTCCCAGTACAAGACCCTGTGGAACACCCGATAAAGCAAATTTACAAAAGTTTGAATTATTGATAACAAAATTTATTAGTGCAAGTGAAAGTGTAGATTAAATCTGAAAAGTGTATAAGTTACTTGGCAAGTATGAAGTAATTGGTGGATAGCTTAAAGTAATCTATAAAGCTTACGAAATTAAAACTTCTATAAATAATAGATTTATAGATTTATAGATTTATAGATTTATAGATTTATAGATTTA
>NW_017098245.1:0-11949 GCF_001412225.1 Nicrophorus vespilloides
ATACAGTATTGAATGGAAGTTCAAGAATTGCTTTTGCCAAACCTGGAGGTTCATCTGGTATGTTAGTAATTTCACATTTAAAAGGATCTACAACCCAATTCACAGTTTGCACATCAAGATCTGAAAAGTAGTCAGAGAACCGCTCTCTGAGTTTGGTAAGATGAAATTAGAACATTTTTTACCCCATTTTGGGTAATTTACCCCGGTTCCCCGACCGCTGAATTACACTGTCATTACTTCTATGATTGTTTTAAGAGTTTTTAGTTTAACTAATCGTTAAATTTGAATTTATTTTTGGATGTAAATATTATAATTTTTGCGTCTAGACTTGTTATTGAGGCAAGGTTAGTGTTGTAATTTAATAGCGCTAATTATAATATTTAAATTTAGCGTGCCGTGGCGCCAAATCCGATATCGAATAGACGTTCAAAACTGACGTTAAAATTGTCAAAAGTTGGATATGACTCAAGTTGAATGGACTCGTTTGATTCGGTTCGTGAGCATTTTCCAGGATTGTCTCAGAAGGCGAATGAAATCCTTTTTAATCTCTTTTGGTGAGGAGCGACGGTTCGTGCGGGGTGGAGTAGAGGGACGATGGAAGAAGGGGACTTGACTTAAACCATCCTCTCTCCGTTCGTCTCGCTTTGACTCGAGATTCCTGGTATAGCGTCGTCGCAGAGCGCGCGCCGCGACTCGTGTATGTACTCATCTCTGTCGGGCGGTCGAGCTCGAGTGTTGCCAATGGGAATGAGTCAGTTCGTTTACGCCGGTATCGTGCTGCGCATCGGAATGTGAACAGGCCAGGCCAGGACAGGACAGACTTGTGTGTGTGTGCTTTGCCTGCTTTTGCGCTCCGACCGTGTGCTCCCAATCAAGATTCCATCGTTTTCCATCGAGAGACTTTTGTTTTGTTGTTGTTGTTGTTATAGTTCCGAGCGGACCTCTCAGAGGGAGAAAGAGGAAACCTAGCAACAAGTATTGTTATTATTATTATTCACCCTTCGCGCAACAGCAACAGTTGAGCAGTATAGAAGGAAGAGAGAGTATACAGTCTGTGTGAAGGATTGCAGCCCGCTCCTCCCCCGGTGTGTTTTAAGCGAGTGATGCTCGGTTTTCCCAAGCGCGCAGCCCACCAGAAGAGCGAGCTTCCCAACATTGTTGTAATGTGATGTAAACTTTTCTCACCAAGATGGCCGACTCATATTACCAGGTGAGAAAAACCCGAAGACACTCTCGCTCGCTCCTCCATCCTTCTCCGATCCGCACCTAACCTTCATGCAACGTTGTTGTCCCCTACCAGCGAGCGTATGTGTCTGTGTCCCCCTTCTCATCCTTCACCTCTTCGGACACATGCATTTGTTGTTTTTCTGGTTGCTCCGTTTTATTTTTGTTTTTATTTATGCGTGCATGTTGTTGATCAACTTACCAACGAAACTCGAAAGCGCGCGATGATGGCCGCTGCCGCCAAGCTTACGCAATTCCAAAAACCAAAATCCCCAAAAAAAATTAACCTACAATATTATTATTTTGACAGACCCAAAATTGCATTCCCCCCCATTATGTTTCACCTTTACAACCAAACAGAAACAAGCTCTTATCAAATATCTCACTGATAATACTTATCTCACAATTTGATTAGTTAAAAAAAAATGTACATGTTATGCAGCAATGACATTGACTTAGTTTAAAGTTTTCTTAAACTATTTTGTAACTGTCGTGTTGACTTTAGTTAACTACAGTTTATGCAATTGTATAATCAAATGTAAATTATAAATAAGGAAAAAAACATATGCAGCAGCAGCAGGTCTAAGGCCCTGTGCTTCACCCTATTTTTAACTTTGTGTAGGATTGGAAGAGAGGTCTTAAGTGTTGTATACTTAGAGTTTATTTATAATTGGAATTGCAACACACTTGTAATCTAAATTCGTATGAAACCAAGTAATAATAATAATAATAACAACATGCATAAACAAAGAATTAAGTAATGTAATTGTAGATAAATCATCATTAACAATCCGTATTTGGGATGATCAATGTTACTACTTTGATCCATTAGTCAACCATCTATAAACTACTTTTAAGTCTGTTTGTTATTTCGATTACATTCGGGATTTGCAGCAAGGTTATAAGCGTCGAGTTTTATATTTATAATTGCTCTACATAAGGAATTGCCATAGAAATAACAATTTATGAAATAATTCCACAGTAACTTGTTTACTGCGTGTACAACTAATTCAATTGTAACATAATGTTAGTCAATTATGTAGTAGTACTACAAAATGTCTTAAGGTTTTCAAAACAGGATTCGTTATAACGCATAGTTAGATAATGGTATCACCAATCCAAACGTAACTTTACGAAACGATAAAACCCATGACTAATTACGTCAATAAGTATTTCTATTGTATCAATAAGATAATGAGAAATTGGACAATTTGTTGTACGTTCTTAAAATTTCATATATTGAGCAATTATTGGTTTGAATAAGGTTTTATGCATTATTATGTCATCTATATTTTGAACTATAAAGTAGTCTCATTTAATAGTCTCCTTCCATAAACGGACGTTACATTTCTGGACTTGCTATTAAAACTCATGAGACATGCTTGAAAACAGTGTAGATTCGCGATACAAAGTTTGGTTGCGAAGTTTAAAATAGTTTTCTTTTTTTAATGGGAAAATCGCGTACTCATAACAGTGACAAACATAAATAATTCCGCAATATTAAATTAGAGCGTGAGTAATGCGAACCAGAGCGGTTTATAGCAGTCGATACAAAGCTGGTAATTGAATCGTCAATCGAGTACATAAATTGTTTGGGGGGGAAATTGAGGATATAAAAATTCTTGTGCCTGTGCCAATGCAAATGAAATGCCGCCCGGATAGAAGAAGAAACACGCTTTGCGAGAAAACAAGTATTTTGCTTCCACTTAATCTCATTACAAAACATTTATTTATAATGTTGAAATTATTCACAATTACATTTCATTCAATAGTTGGAGTTAATGGATTTTTTTTTGCGTTAATTAAAAAGAAAATATGAGTTTTGCGTTAAAGCATTGGGATATGTGAAGGTTGCGATAAGCCACGTGAGTAATAGCACGTAATGATGATTGTTGCTAGGTATTTGTAAAAGAGCGAAAAGAAGCATCTGTTTTGATTCCATAATAACACGTCGACGATGACATGCAATGATGCGAACCTTGAATGAATCTGTCGTTGGAGACCAGGTGGGGAAATGTATATTTTTTTTTTATTATTTATTTCTCTTGGTGGAACACATTTTTGGCACAGTGCAGAAATTAAATATAGCGGATATCTATTTCGGCGCGATTGAAGAAGCCGGCGTTACGCGAATCTTCTCTTTCTTCGGTTTTCATCGGATAATCTCTTAAGCAGAGGCGACGGTATATGGAAATTTGGAGCGAGCTGCTGCTGAGGGCTATATACAGTGCGACCCGTAAATGGATTGCGACCTTTTGCGTTATTATTAATGCCCGCAATTACTCCAAACTCGGTGCACTCGTTTTATCTGCCAAGGCATTCCATAATCGAATTTTCGTTTTGCGTGGCATTCAACCCGAAAAACCTGTGGGAAATCAACTCATTTCACTTTGCTGCTGAAGGTTTCTTTTTCGTACAGTAATAATTGGAGGTAAAACAACCTTCGAATTTCGTTCTTAATTAAATCTTTCGGGTATCTAACAAAAAAAAAACATCTAATTTACAATTCTAATGTTTTGTTTCAGGTAAACTATCTCCCTTGTTTCCGCCGTTGACCCAAAGAGCGGAATGAGTTTCTGGATAAATTCACTCTTCGCCGAGATGCATTTTTCAAAAGGAATGCTTCCGTTTCCGGCCTTGCGCTACCACTATTAACTTACCTTAACAATGGCGCTCGATGATTAATATCCTGTTCGTATCGAAACAACGATGGTAAGAGAATAGTAGACTTGATCATCTCTAATTATGATTTAGTTTCAAACAAATCTGTATTCTTTCACCATTATGAAATACTCATTTAACCACCTACAAAAAAATCCAATAATCGATCCATTTAGTTAGCGATTGGTTTAACGAAGCAAGCAACAGTATACTTTACGGTTTGTTACGCAACGTAGACAACCCAAGTTGCTTCAGGGGGAACAAGTGTTTCGAGTTGATTAATCCCAAGCGAAATAATTTGTTTTGATTCGGGCGCTCGACCAATGGGAAGGAGGAAACCCATGGTCGGCGGAGGAGGATGAAGCTAGTTTTAAAATTTAAAACCTCCGTCGTCGTTGTTGTTTTTTTTATTTAAATTTTTTCGTTTTGATTGCCTGGAAGTAATAATTTCCTGCCTCACTTGTCGAGCGCGATTATGCACTCCGCGAAATGCGGTTACATCATCGCATCCAATGTCTTTTAATGATGTTTTTCGTTCTTCTCCACATTTCAATCTTATTAACTCGAGTGCACTTCTTTGAAAAGAAAAAACGTTGATGCAATGAACTCTCGGGATTTTATTGCTCTCCGAATTGTCTCATCGCCGAAGTGAAGTAAATGTAAATTGCGTAACTTGCGCTGACGTCAGGGATGTTTAATTAAATCGCCGTGTCGGAGAGCTTATTTACTTGGATACATAATGTAATCTGCACGTTGATAACCGCTATCTAATTTAATTAATTAATATTTCGCAATTGCATTATTATTGTTGTTATTGTTATATAACGTGAGATGCGTTTTTTAAAAATGTTGTTTACTCATTGTAATTTAGATCTAGTTTAAAAAAAATGGTTATTCCTAGGATTTAGATACAAATGTATGATTATTTGTATTTTATTTTGCTTTGATACCAAAACGATAGATTCTAATTTGAAATTTAAGCATTGATACTACTCTTGATACTACTCATAAAGTGGTTATAAATTAGATTTGATTGGGTTATTTCATACTCTTTGTCAATTGCATATAAAGAACATTTAACTGTTGAATATCTAAATGTGTGCATATTTATAAATAAGAGTGTTCAAAATAAGCACGAGTAAGACATGAACGAATTACATCAGACGGCTTATTTCGCATGTCAGAGGTTCGAAAGAACTTTGGATCGGTTTCTGAATGCTTCTATATATAAATGCGAATATTTTAGTCAACATTTTATTTTTTCGTGTGGAAGATTTAATATTTCGATTTTAATAGTAAAACAATGTACATTGTTTGTAATTTGTTGTTTCCATTGAAACACGATCGATGATTATTGATTAAAAGCGCTATTTATAGATAGAAGCGTTCAATTACTTTTTTTTTATCTAATGAATTAAATGTGTAAGTGTCTCGCCGTTGCGATTGATTTTGGTTTTCAGCTGTTAGTTTGGAGCCATTAACGTCTTTACAGCTAGAGAATAATGGAATTGGGCGGCAATTAACTAGGACCCAAAATAACATTCCTAGCCGTGTAATTCGTAACGGGAACTCGTTATATTTATGAATAGAAGGCTGAGAAGAAAGAAGAAGGGTTTTCTTCTGTATCGAAGTTGGCCTGAAGGCATACCAGAAATAATGGGTAAAGGACCTGACCTAGCCTACCTTCGGCGAGTCGTCCGTCCCCTCCTCACGAACACAAACAACAATAATAACAACAACAACAACAGCGACAAGAAGAATAGAAACGAGAGAAAATGTTTCTAAAGTAATCGATGCTTTTACGAATCCTCCAACCACCGCTCGAACGTTGAGGATTATTATTTTTTTTTCTGTTGTTATTGTTGTATTTGTGATGCGCGAAAATAGACGGTGCGAAAATAAAACGGATTTCTCTCTCTCTCTCTCCCTGCGTGTGCATTTATTTTCGAATATTCAAAACAAGTGTCGGACTGTAAACCATGTCCTTGCGTTTTCCACGCCACTTGCGTACGTATGGAATTCCACTGACCGCAGATTTTCGTTTCGACCAGTAAAATATTCCATTGATTCAGTAGCAATTACCAATTTCATTGTATCCATATAAATATTTTTATTTTTTTTTGTTCTATAACAAGAAAAAAATCACTTGTAATTATTATTTCTTTAATGAAAATATTACATTCAAAGGGTAAATTGTTACAACAAATATTATTGTTTTGATTAAATTTATTGTAATTGTACAGATGTTAATTTTTTTGTAAGCGTTAACTTTTGCAGTTTGTTTTACGAAATTGAATGAAAACATTTAGATTCGCTCCTGGTTTATGCAATTTGCACAAGATTCGCAGTGAAAACATTAATGTTGTTTTTAACTGTACAAAAAAACAACAACAACTTTATTTTCTTGCGTTTCGTTTGAGTTTTTCGCGGAAAATCGGTTGCGCAAACATATCGGCTGCAGTTCCGTGATTTGCGTCAGTGGATAATAATTAGAGTGGAAGTGTTTCGTGTACATAAGTCATCAATTTTCTCCAAAAACATTTGTACAAATAATAATATGTTGCATTTACAACTGTTTCAATCTTTTGTTATAATTGATGTATTTTTTGTATGTTTTATTTATTGTTATTTGATATTTGTAGTTGAAAGTGGATAGAGAGAATTGATCGTAGGACGCGCAGACGACTGGTCTGGGGAAGAAAACGGTGGGGTTGAAGAAGAAAATCGGTTGGCGCGAGGAAGGAACGACTTCCGGTCCGTGGACCTGTTATACGTGCGTGTGATTATGCCGGTTTTCTCTTTCTCTCTTCTGTTATTACTATTTCGAATGCGTGCACGCCACTGCGAAGCCGTCGTCTCGCATACCGTTTTACCCCCTCGTTCCTCCTTTCCTCCATCGTCGTCGTCGACATCGTCTCTCTGTTTCACTAACTGCACCATAACTACCACCACTAACCAACCAGTCAACCAACTAGCTAACCAACAGCAGAGCAGACCTGAGCCACACCGAGTCGATTTCTGGTCCGTGTGACTGTATACTACTATATATATATATGCGTGTGAGAGAGTGAGTGTGCATGTGGATATTGGCCTGTCTGGGAGGGTTTCAACTCTCCTCGTCGGACGCGGCGCAAGTTCATGTCCACCACTTGGTGCACTCGCTCAGTCGTTTACCAATCTCCGTTCCGTTCGCACTCGGACATTCGCGTTCGTTCGCGCGATCCGTTCCTCACCAAAGGCTCCGAAGAGGAGAGGCAGAAAGATACGCGTGGTTTTCAGTTGTTGTTGTTTGCTGCAGAGCGAGTCGATGTTTTCTCGCGCTTTCCCAGACAGTGCGCGTTTCGATTCATCGATAGTTTTCAGTGGGCGATAAACCAACGATTAAGTAGAGTGATATATAGATAGAAGGAATTTCGGAGATACGCAAAAGAGAGAATTCAATTGAAATAACAAACTGTTATTCTGGTAAATACCATCGCGCACGTTTGATTCATGCGTTCATGCAATCCCTTGCCGAAGATCACAGCGGTTGTCATCGATTTATCCGCAACACATTCTTCTATTACATTCAGTTTCTTCTATTATATTTATTCGATTAAAAAACGTGGAAACTAACGGACGGCGCCAGGTATATCAAATGGTACACACTCGCACAGACACACATACAGAAACAGAGAGATACAGACACGCTCGGACATGCAGAGGTATTCTCTCTTTCTCTCTCGCATACTTTGTTTCTTTGGGGTCATGGACATTTACTGACCGCAAAATATTCGGCATTTCCATCGGCAAGTGTTGTCGGGTTTTATGGTGCAGACGACGACGACGACTCTCTTTCGTCCGATCGATAGCGCGTTTGCATCAATTACTTAACTGTAATTCACCTTTCCCCAACGTCGCATCCTCTCTTCCTCGGCAATCTTCCAATTTCATCATCATCATCATCAGAAAACTGCACTTCCTTGCATTTATTCAATCGCTCAACTCTAATCCAATCTCCAACATTGACACAGCAGCAAACATGGTATAATTCTTACTAAACCCGAGCAAAAATTATCTACAACAATGTAAGAACTTTTGCTTTTTGATTACGATACGATTTTGGCAATTCATGTAATAATTTTAGAACTTTATTTCTTATTTGGATGAGGAGATTTGCGATATTTTAAAAGTTTATAACAAAATCGATCCTATCTATATTATTTTCTAATAGGAATGCTTAAAATCATCATTGAAAGTTTCGAATTATTCGATTTTCATCATTTCGCTAATTATTATAATTAATAGTTGATCGTAGACGGCCAAGAATAACAAATAAACAACGAGTTCAAGGATGCGTCCCCCGATCAATAGATCATCGACCTTTTCTCGATCGCAGAATGTTTCGCTAATTATCCGCTGATTATATGTGTATTTTTTGAATGTTAAACAATAATATTTCATGTGAAATTTTATAATTCTATTAGGATTCGCGATTCGAATTATTTCTTGTTTATAGTTAAATAGTTTCTCTCAATTTCTTTTTTTTTTGTCAATAGATTAATTAGTTTTAATCTATTGGAATCACGTTTTGTGTGTTCGTGCACATTTTATAAACGGAAAATTTCGCGGAAAAATCGGTGAATAGGAAAGTGCGAGAACGTGCCGAACGATTCCGTTTAAACGCGCCGTATTTACATTTAATTTCGATGGTAAACAGGGAGGGGGGGGCGAATGCAAATATAGAATCTGCATAATCTCAAATTGAAATTTCGCTACTCAAAAATTTATTCACTTTTCAAATTAACAAAGTTAACATTTTTTTAATGTCCATTTATTGGTTTGTAGAAAATCGTTTTCTTAACGGATAATTTAGAAGACTTGAATAATGCACTAAAGACACGTTTAATTTCTTATTCCCATTGTGAATTAATTATTGTGTAGAGGATAAACTATGGTGCGGAGAGAGAAAAAAGTCTGCAATTAAAATCGTTTCGGAATAACAGTATTTCCCAGGAATGTGTAGCATATGGGAACTGGGACGCAATCGCGAAATGCAAAGGAACGATATTTTTACGATGAAAATAATAATGCACACGAGTCTGGAATATTAGTGTGTGTATATTTCTATTATGCTCAGACACTCTTCATGTCTCCATTATTTTTCTTAATTGTATAGCGTTTATTTAACAAAACTCGCGGAGCGCTTGATTTTGAAGTGCGAAGTACGAAGCACGATCGTTCCCATTATTCAAATGAATCAATTATAAATCTTTGTTGAATTTGCATGCTGAACGTGCTGATATTAGATTTAGAGGAGGAAATGTTTGAGGTAACCCAAAAATTTGCATACGCTACAAAAAAAAATTGTATTTCAATGTTGTAGCTTTGAATATTCATGCAACGAGTTCTGTTCGAAATTGGAATATTTTTAAAGAAGAATTATCTGATAATGGTTATTATCGATTGATATCGATTATCAGTTTATTTACGAAATTGTCAGAAGACTATTGATGATTGTAATAGAAATCGATAGATTTGGGTATTCTTAATTGGATTGTATCCGTTTCATTCGACGATTGGTAAACTGTTATTCGAAGAGAAGAAAATAAAAGTTCGATTTGCTTTGCAACTAGATTCGAAATGTAAATTTCCTGCGCACGGAAATGGAGAAGACAAACAAATAGGCAAAGTGCTGAACGCAGGAGGAAGAAGAAGGCGATGGAGGCGGCAGACGCGTTTCTGTTTTGTTTATAGCAGCCTTCTATAGTTTTTACTATGCGAGTGCGAATAGCGTAAACAACGTGTGCTGCTGCCTACATGGCCGGACATTTCTGACCTCGAGTAGGTGTGCATTTTCGGTGCATTTGTTCTATTGTTTTTATTCATTTGTTTTCGTTTTTTGGGCTCGCGACGCTAAATAGTCTGGGGCTTCCGCCGTTCGATTTGAAGCCTTCTCTGTTCGAAACACGTCCGATCGATCCGACGCGCGCTCGATCCAATTAGGCCTAATGGTAATGCCACATTATCTATCACGAATATCGGTTCAAATACAAATATCTGTGCCATCGATTTTTCAATGAAAGAAAGTTCAATTTGTAAACATAATTACCGAAATACACTATAAATGATCAAAGAAACAATTGTAGAATATAAGTATTTAGAGCTGAAATAAATTTTCATTGGCTTTTTCTTATTATAATTCTATTTATTCTTAATATAATTCCATTGTATGATTCAACATGTAAACACTGAAAGATGGACTTTGAATTGGACCAATTTCTTGAACGCGTTTAGTTAAACACTTAGGCGCGATGTTTATTTGCGAAACGCATCTTCCTCGTGCTAAGTGCACTTAACTTCCTCCTTTTAATAACGTCACGTCGATTTCAGCAATTCGCTAATCTGCTGCTGCCGCCGCTTCTTCCACGCTAAATCCGAGCGTTAGATGGCAGCATTAAGCGCACACTAGATTTCTTCGAGTATTTATTAATATTATTATTATTATTAGCGTAGAGCAGATAAAGCTTAATCCGTTTGATTTATCGAAAATATTCCGCGCTTTAACGAATTTTTGAAATAACTCTGCAGAATTTATAGCCTCTCCGAATTTTATTTTATTTTATTTTTCTTTCTTTCAAAATTCTATTTTTATTCGAACGACGTGGACATAACGTATTTATAGTTTATTAACGTTCCGTTTTGCTTAGATCTTATTGTTGGATGATTTTGTTTCAACAAAAGATTGAAGAATTTGTATCTTTTATTTTATTTTTTTAAATATTATCAAGTAAAATGAGTCATAATGCAACTAGAAATTAAGCAATTGTGGTACAGTTATTGGTAAATTGATGTGTTATTCGATGACTCAAAGTTATAAAACTCGCAATGAAGAAGAGGAGTAAACAAGATGCTCAAAACTGCGAAAGTTTCTTCTCCATAAATATAAATATTTTTCTATTTAATGATGAAATATAACTTAGTGAAGCTAATTGTTTTTAATTGGTATTCTTCGTATAAGTGGTATTAATTGTATGTTGTTGTTTTTTTTTGTGTGTCGCGAGAGAATTAATCGATGTTCGTTCGATTTGCATTCAATTCGTTCTGTCGCCGGCGATTCTCGCTCACTTTATTATTTATTGTTCTGCAATTAATTTCCATTCGCGTCCGGCCGAATCATTAGCATAAAGGAATATTGCTCAATCCTCGTGCCCAGACTTTAATGCTCGCAGATTCATTAATTAATTAATTAACGCAATTTGTTCAATGATTCGTATTTGTTAATTAATGAAAATCTAATATAATTGGAGAAGAAATATTTATAATTAAGTTAGTTTTGTTAGTGAGGAATGAACATGAATTAATACAAGTTTAAGTAAAAAATTGTGAAATTTACTAAATTTTAGAGTGGGAATTTAGGAAATTATTGATTCATTGTAAATTGGACAATGATTGTGCAAAATTTTGGAAAATCATAAAACTATATTTATTCAATTAAAAATAATGAAATTTACTAAATTTAGTAATTGAAACTAACGATATTTTCTTTTAATTTAAGAGAGATTATATTCAGGATGTTCAAAGTTATTGGTAAAACCATTTAAGTAAATTAGCATTTGATGAAGTGTACTTAAGAGAATTGTCGTTTTTATTATTTCTTAAAGTTAATTTATAGTGAAAGTATAAATAATGATAGAAAAAGTAATGTTAAATTCTAATATTGTCGCTTTATTGATGTTAAAGTGAAAATTGCTGGGTTTTAGTGAGTCTAATGTGAAACTTCTTCTGTTCATTTTTTTTTCTTCTTATTATTAAATTTACGTTTTCCTTTCTTTCCGTGAGAATATCCGAAAATTATAAAACTATATTTATTCAATTAAAAATAATGAAATTTACTAAATTTAATAATAGAAACTAACGATATTTTCTATTAATTTAAGAGAGATTATATTCAGAATGTTCAAAGTTATTGGTAAAACCATTTAAGTAATAGTAAATTTGTAGTACTTGATGAAGTGTACTTAAGAAAATTGTCGTTTTTATTATTTCTTAAAGTTAATTTATAGTGAAAGTATAAATAATGAT
>NW_017098245.1:11954-41590 GCF_001412225.1 Nicrophorus vespilloides
TTTTTTTCTTCTTATTATTAAATTTACGTTTTCCTTTCTTTTCGTGAGAATATCCGTCTCCAAGCAACAAGCACAATTGCAATTATGTAAATTAAACTTTTCCTCTTTTGTGCTGTGTGTGCGTGTGTGTGTGTTCTGTCTGTCTGTCGGTCGTAATGCACGTCGGTAATTCATTTCTCCTCGTGCACGCGCTTTTACCATTTCGTGGGTAGACGAGTAGAGAAGAGTAGAAACTCTCGGTTTTTAGAAAACGCAACGTCTTCGGCAAGGTGATTAGGCGTGAAAGGATGAACCAACCAACCAACCCTCTTCGTCTCGACGTAATCACGTTTTAATAGTACTCGGATTTCAGTCGTCGACCAGCAGAAACGAAAAAGAGATGGAGTGTTGCGATCGCGGGCGGCTGCAGCAAGAAGCATAGATATCAGGAAGTTGTTTAAAATGATGGTGCTTAAAAAATCTGGGATACAAAGTGATAACTGTGTGGTCGGTTTCGGCTCCAGGATCCAAGGCGTCTGCTGGGTACGTACAAAGAAAAAAAAACAAACAAACAAGCAACAACGGCGATGATCGTTTTCCAGCACGGAAATATCGCTCGTTCGTGTTTCTTGGTGTCGTTTCTAGGACAAGGCTGAGATGGAATTTATCGTGATTTTATAATATCGATTTAATTTCCATCGGTCAGCGGAATTTACGAGAGAAATATATATGTATAATTTGTGTATCGGTGAAAGATAGAGAGAGAGAGAGAGGGGAAGGAAGAAACCCGGTAACCTCTTTAGAGGAACTCCAAAAACGCAAGGCCTTCCATATTATTATTATTTCTTGTTTCCTTCCTTTCTTTCTTCGATTGCTCGCTTATGGTGTGAGGCGAGAAATGCACGATGCATAATTTAGAAAGTGGCGAGAGAAAAAAATTCGCCTGCAAAATTTATTGTTTATTCCCACAAACAATAAGTCGCGCTCGCCGCACTCCGTGGCGTAGGAAGAGCCATATAATGTTTGTTTTAATATACAATGGGGGAAATTGCGAAATTATGCTTGCACCTCGAGTGTGAAGAAGCTCCACGAACCACCAGGTTTTCCCAACTGCTGTTATTGCCATCGCATCATATGCAAATTAGCAAAACGAGGAAGGAAAGAAAAAAGAAGTAATAACGATAATTCAGGTGGAAAGAATTTCGAGTCTCTCAATGGAGCAATTAATTGGCCATCAAACCGACTAGAAAATGTTATTGAATAACGGTTTCATGCCACGACTAGCGTTGATGTTATTCAACTGCAAATGTTTCTAATCTTCAAAATAAATGCGCTCTAATTAATTGGTTTTCTTAAGAGGCTCCTCGAGTTTTCAGTAAGTCATTCATAAACTGTATAATCTCTCAATTTAGTCGAATTCCTCTGGATTGGAGCTCTGCTCTGTTCCACGCTTTCATCCAACGTCAATTTACGGACGAATCTATTTCGTTATTCCATGATGCAACTCCATTACGCTATTATTTTTTTATCGCAGTCGAAGTAATTAAGATGGAATCTGCCGTGCGCATTTCATGCACTTTCCCCGCAACTGCAATGCCGTTCGTTCTCCTCTTTTTTTCTTTTCTTCTTCTGTTTCTGCTTGCTTCCTGCTCTCTTTCTCGACATGCGCCGACCTTCGTAATCCAGTTCCATCTTTTTCCACAGGAATGCCGCCCTTTCAACAGTAAACCACTTAAAAACATTTATATTTCTTACACTGCTCTTAACATTTGATCTTTGCTTTGAAAAATTAACGCGAATGCGAATAGGAAGCATATGTTTTTTTTGATGGTCTCCACTGATTAATACATATATAATTCTTATTATTTTGTATAAATTGAAATGTTTACATCTAAAACTTTGATGAAAATCTTTAGATTACAGGGAAAACTATGAATTACCACTAAATACGAAACGTATTTAGTGAAAATTATAATTTTCTGTATCGTTTTTCTGAAAGCTATGAATTATTGAATTTTAGTGTACGAATTTTCATTGTCGATTTTCCATTTATAAATTAAAACTGTTTAAGCTTAATTTGTATGTATTAATAATTTAAATTCTTAAGATTTCTGTAGTGTACGAAATATCAATGATGATGGAAATAGCAAAACAGGGTTGAATGAGTTTCTCTTTGATTCCGATATGAATTTTACCAAATTAGAACTGACATGAATTTCTTTCATGAGATCAAATCTCTTCGTTAGTTGCGCGGCCTGAATACGCTTCTTCCTCATTTAATCGTCTGATCATTTTTTATAATAAACGA
This sequence comes from Nicrophorus vespilloides, assembly GCF_001412225.1. NCBI lineage: Eukaryota > Metazoa > Arthropoda > Insecta > Coleoptera > Silphidae > Nicrophorus > Nicrophorus vespilloides. The sequence continues at coordinate 14,242 of NW_017098245.1, forward strand.
TTTGTTTGCGGTTTAAACGACGGCACAGTTTCGGTAAAACACAAACAACAACATCATAAAAAACAATTCTAAAATTAGTTTGCAATTTAGTCGTTTTTATCGATAAAGCTGATAAAGAATGAACGATAATAATCGATTATTATGTAACTGATAAATTTTGCCAATTTACTCTCAATTAATTTCTGCGATTACAATTTATTATAATTGAGAGAAATAAGGAAAGGAAATTTGCATGGGAATTATTGCAATCTCCTTTCATCAATTCTTAATATTTTTTAAATGAAAGTAGTTCTAATCCCTAATTGAGATATTATTTATAGATTTCTAATTAACTAGAATCTTTAATGTTTTCTGCTTTAATGGAAACACGTGTTTTATCGCATTCGAAGTCATAAAATAAATACGTTTCTAACAATGGAAAAAAATGTTTCGGAAAGTTTTCACAACTTTAGTTATGGATATTTTTCTAACATTTATAACGATTTCGTGTTGAATTCTCGTTATTTTAAATTGTAATTAACTTTGTGAAGAATGCGGTAACCTATGGACAACTGACGCCTGTTTTTTTCTTCTTCTAACAGTGGAGAAATAATTTATTCCCGCTTCAATTTCAAAATGAGAATCGTAACGGTTAAAACGTGTTTCATCATCATCGTTATCAAGACTCGTTGTTTATTTAAAGGTTAATTAATTTAAAGCATCTAAACTGGGTGGTAAAATGTAGACTGCTTTTTATTTGAATAGATTTAGTAGAGATAGATAATTTACATTATTGTGATTTATGTTTAGTCGGAATGCAAGTATTTTTATTGTTCTTTGAAGTATTTTTACTTATAAAAAATACTATAAATAATCAACAAAATCAAATTATTAGCTAATTCCTTTCTTCTTGTTATATTTAAGATCTTAAAAAAGAAACAACTAAAATTCATACAAATCTGTTCAATTTTTCAATAATTTATAAATATTTTTTCAGTATTCATCAAAATTAGAACTATATAATCGCATATCTATTAGAAATAACACAAATAATCAATCAAAATCTTATTTTTATGTTTAAGATATTAAAAAAGAAACGACTAAAATCCATACAAATCTGTTCAATTTTTCAATAATTTATAAATATTTTTTCAGTATTCATCAAAATTAGAACTATAATATGGCATATCTATTAGAAATAACACAAATAATCAATCAAAATCTTATTTTTATGTTTAAGATATTAAAAAAGAAACGACTAAAATTCATACAAATCTGTTCAATTTTTCAATAATTTATAAATATTTTTCAGTGTTCATCAAAATTAGAACTATATAATCGCATATCTATTAGAAATAACATAAATAATCAACAAAATCAAATTATTAGCTAATTCCTTTCTTATTTTTATGTTTAAGATCTTAAAAAATAAACAACTAAAATCTGTACAAATCTGTTCAATTTTTCAATAATTTATAAATAGTAGTCATCAAAATTAGAACTATATAATCAAATAAAAATAATACAAATAATCAACAAAATCAAATTATTAGCTAATTCCTTTCTTATTTTTATATTTAAGATCTTAAAAAAGAAACGACTAAAATCTATACAAATCTGTTCAATTTTTCAATAATTTATAAATATTTTTTCAGTATTCATCAAAATTAGAACTATAAAATCGCATATTTATTAGAAATAACACAAATAATCAACAAAATCAAATTATTAGCTAATTACTTTCTTATTTTTATGTTTAAAATCTTAAAAAAGAAACGACTAAAATATTTTAAGTTGTTATAGATTTTGATTCTTTGAATGTAAAGAATTTAACCCAAGTACAAAATGAGTGAATCATTTGGTGATTATCATTGGTATGGTTAGTAGGGTTGGGCTGTGGATGAGTGTGGATTATCTTAAAATATTGAAATTAATGAGTATAAGAGATTAGATTAGTGTCGTCGATGTTTGTTTTTTTTTTGGGAGGTGGTTGATTGAATTGCGTTGGGGAAAAGCTGCAATGTTTGCATATGGGGAGTGGCGCCCTTAAGGTCAAGTCGGGAAGAGACAAAGTGAACGTTTATGATTTAATGGATTCGCTGGCGTTGTTTCAGCAGATTGAAGCCTGGGTAATCTTATCTGCACGTAGTTATCAGCACTTGCCGTCGTGACGGCGCGTGAAATGTTAAAACCCATAGAGATTTCGTCCGCATAAAACAAAGATGACATGGGCGTTGAAGTGTGTGTACTAGCACAACTACTACAACAACAACTGCTGCCATACAAGACTTTCACAATAAACCTCTCCTCCCGGTCGGTCGCATAATGCAAATGCATGCATGCAGTGTTTGAATGGCCTTTCGGAATGCGACGTCCAGCATTGAATCATTGTCATAAATAAAGTTGGAATAGGGACGCTGCGGTGCTCCACTCTTATCGTCGTCATTTCATCCTCGTTGACTGAATGACTGAAAGACAGCCCTGCAACTCCGTCCATCGGCAAAACCTGGTCAAGTTTGTATTCTAATTGGAAATTACTGCTGTCATACATTCGATTAATCTCTTTCCCTTCGACATCAATGATAAAACAAACAAATGGAACAGAACAGAAAAGAATCGGAATATTTGCGCTCGCCCCACAGCCGTTTTGAAAGTTGCCACCGAATGGATATTTTTTTTCTCTTTTTTCCTCAATTAAAACTCGAGACTTTTTAATAAGATACTAATTTGTGGGCGCGAGCAAAGTGCGTGCGCTGCATGGGAACTCCGCTCAAGAAGTTTTCCCTTTTCAATTTATATTTATATATAAATAAACAATACAAGCGAGCGAGCAGCAACACAAACGTTTTCTCCTTTCATTCCGAACTGAATCCGATAATAATAATAATGCCCAAGTTAATTAAAATACACGGCACATTCGCGTCCCCGAGTTCTATTCATAGATATCTATTCGGAAACTATTTTCAATGCCTCCCCGCCTCTCCATCTCTTGTTGTACCATTCCTATTTTATAAATATATATGTTTGTCTGTGTGTGTGTATATACATAAGCCACCCAGAAAATGGGTCAAAACCTGAAAATAAAGTATCCTTTTTGTTTCGATCTTCTCGCTCAATGATCGCCGCCGCTTTCGTGCCACCAAATACACATTATAAATCTACACTTTTGGTTTTAACGCTTTAAACTGTATCGTTGCGCAAACGCTTTAATTATCCCTGGAAACTATACTTCGGCGCGTATACATAGACAAAGCGAATTAATTTATCAAAGGAAAGCACAAATTCCGACTCGGGATATGCCTTAATAGGCGATCGCTCTAACTGTTCTGTGAGAGAATACGTTTGCGTGTTGTTATTGCGACACGTTTTTTCGCCGGGACGCAAAAAAACGAAAGAAAAATGAAGAAGAAGTACTAACTAAACTTTCGATTTTCTCCTAGTCTTACGCCGAAGAAGTAGAGAGAAAGATAAAAAAAAAACTTGCTTGCTCGGTCATAGAAATGTCAGTGATTAATGAATCGATCAATTTATACCGTGCAATGTCTCAATTGATTACAATATGTATACAAATTACGTTGCGGTCGATTCGTATGAGTGCGTATTTTAATAGTGGTAAATTATTGTCTTGGAAATATTAAAATTTTAATTGAGATTATAATCTTAGTGGGTAGATCTAGAATTTTAGCGTATTTTATCAATTATAAATTCTTGGCTAAATTTGTTATGGGGAATTCAATTGAATTGTTAACATGTTCAACTTTACTGAGAATAAATTTCAACTGAAATCTTTTTCCGCAAACTTTCTCTATATAGTTTACAGCAGGAGTTTCTTGTAATGGAACACGTAAGTTTTGAAATTTTCACGAAAAACCTTGTTTATTTCTTATTGTTATTTTTAAGATATTAAAAAAGAAACGACTAAAATTCATACAAATCTGTTCAATTTTTCAATAATTTATAAATATTTTTTCAGTATTCATCAAAATTAGAACTATAAAATCGCATATCTATTAGAAATAACACAAATAAACAACAAAATCGGGTAGATCTAGAATTTTAGCGTATTTTATCAATTATATATTCTTGGCTGAATTTGTTATGGAATTCAATTGAATTGTTAACATGTTCAACTTTACTGAGAATAAATTTCAACTGAAATCTTTTTCCGCAAACTTTCTCTATATAGTTCACAGCAGGGGTTTCCTGTAATGGAACACGTAAATTTTGAAATTTTCACAAAAAACCCTTGTTTATTTTGTAAGTAAGAATTATTTGTTTAATTAACTATTATCTTTTGCGGAACACCAGTGTTCAGCGGAACATAGTTTGAGAAACCCTGGTATACACAATGCACGTGAATGCAATGAAAATCGATTAGATTTGTTAATAAGCGTATAAGAGAGATGATAAAATGAAATTAGTATTATCTGGAGGCAACGTCCGTACGTAATTAATACCCGTTCGTTTGGATCTCTGTATGTAATGGCATAATCTGTTCGATTGTCCGTGGCGGATTTTATCGGGAAGGAAGGCACACACACACCGGTCGCACTCCACTAAGCGCGGATTATTAATAATAATAATAATTGATTATACAGTTGCAAAACGCTCGCTCGAAATTTTATGTTAATAACAACGTAAAGTTGGCGTTATTATCTGCTGCTGCTGCTGCGGAACGGGCGAGAAGAGATAGATAGATCTTGGAGCCGCGCAAAAATCCATAATTGAATACTAACGGGGATTGCGGCAACGGTCTCCTTCTTCATTAATTATGTATCAATCGATGCTTTATAATCATCATAGTTATGCCACCATACTAATCTATAGCAATTGCTTGAGTAAACTAAATTTCAATTAATTAAGTTTTTTTTCTTGTTCGTGATCAAAATATGAATCATCGATAATTTCATAGTTGTATTTAAGGAAATCCAAATAATTAAGTTTTAATGATAATTCCGTATTTATATGATTCAAATTGTAGTTTTGAGTTTGTACGAATGCAAAAGTATCTCTCTTAGTGAGTTTTTAGAAGTCCGCGAATGATCCCATTGCATAAGACTTTAAGATTTATATGGTAAAGGTTACGTGCTTTTGGTAAAGGGTACATATGAAGCTGGTTCTTCTCCGGCAGAACTTGTTCTCGTCACGCGAGTGTGGTTATTTGGGACTAGTGTAAGTGCGGCGAAGAAATTCAGGCCAATCGTCTTCTGTTGCTGCTGCTTCTTCTTCGTATACTTACGAAGTATTTGTAATAATTTCGGGATTGTTTTCTGCAATGTAACGTTATTAAGAACGTATCGGTTAACGCATATAAACAAAGAGTATGCGTTCAAGTTAGAATGTTGAAAAGCGAGGAAAGTATAAAAATATGAAATTATTTAAAACAAAAAAAAAACGAAGGATGGAGGTAAACCGAACGAAATACGTGGAATATGGCGTGGGCGAAGAGATCGGCGTGGGCCCAGGTACAACATACACATGCATGCATACACGTCGTGGAGACCTGCCTCGAAAAATGTAACAAATCCTCTGGTTGCTTTTTTTTGTTTTGTTAAAGATATATGACGTGTGTTTATCGGGCGTGCGATAAATAATTGCACCTCTCCTCGGCATCTCTCGCGATCCTCCAGAGTAGGTCATGAATAAGATGATGATGGTGTGGTGATGGTGATGATGATGATGATGAGGAGAGAAAGAGAGAAAACGGCAACGTGCAGTTTGCAATAATCCGTGGAAATAATGCACGTTCCGTTGTTGGGCAGCGGGCATCGGGAGGGGAAGTCGAGTGGTAGTAAAACACAGTTATTAGAACGGAAAAAGGCAATTATCCGACGTCACAAAGTGCTGAGCGCGGATGGATTATATCATTTATATAATGACTCTCGGTGGAAAGAAGCCTTGATTTAATAATGATAATCGGAGGCGGCGGTGGTGGTGGCTGCGACGATGACGATCCGCACTAATGAATGAATGAATGACTGAATATCTTTCTTTATTTATTTGTCTCTAAAACTCTTCTGTTCTTTTTGCAGGGCGATTACATCCGGCATCCGGTTCTGTACGAGCTGTCTCACAAGTATGGACTGCAGACCGACAATCTTCCGGACTCCGCGAAGCTGGAGGAGCTCAAGGAGATCATCCGGAAGGAGATCAGGAAAGAGCTGAAGATCAAGGAGGGCGCTGAGAAGATGCGCGAGGTGTCGACGGACCGGAAGTCTCTTAGTCACGTCACCCAAATAGTCAAGAACGCCAACTCGAAACTGAGGGAGCTCAAAAATGAGCTGAGCGAATTGGAGTCGCAGATTATCCTGTCGCAGGGCCAAACCACACCTTCGACACCACCCACGAATGGCGGTAAGTCTCCTCTCTTGACTCCTCTCTTTCACCTACCTACCTACCACCTACTCTACTCAACTACTTACCTACCTAGAGGATCAGGTGGATGCAAGTCGAAATGTGGGAACTTGCGATTCGCACGCCAACAGCAACTTCTTATTTTCTTTTTCCCCTTCGGTGACCAGCAACACGCAAATTATTATTATCACTTTGCAACGTTTCGCCCCCTTTCCTTTGATCTAATTATGCCGCTAATTACTCTTGCACACACACACACTCTCTCTCAAGTGGCTCACAGTCAAAAGATATGCACGATATTAATAAACCAATTTCGTTGCAAAATACTTCACCAAACTTCACATAATAATTGTAGTAATCATTCGAATTTAACATATATTATTTACTTCATTTTGCAATATCAATAATTGTTATTTAAATTGGTTCGCCGATCGTCCTGCCATTTCAGCTGGAATTTGCAATATTTTGTATGTGCTTTCGTCACGTATAATAAATGTACTTCCATTTCCATATACTCTATAATTATTTTGATACTTTCTTTCGAAATTTCTAACAATTATTATTATTATTTAAATTGGTTCGGTGTTTTGCAACGCGAAGGAAATATTTAAAAATACGATATATTTTTTCGTTTCTGAGAATCTCATTGTGTAAATCTCGCCGCTCGAGTGTCTTCGTCTTCCAAGCGTAATTTGGGTCAAAATCGTATTAGACAGCATGGTTCCACCAAGGTATTTATACCTCGAAGGAAATTGGGTTTCGACCGAAGTTCAATGACTGCGCGAATGCTTCTCACTTTTTCCTTCGCGTTTATTGTCCGAAGAATTCGCTAGATGAACATCATTATTCGGGCAATCGAATTCCTTTCCGAGTGATGGAGAGAAAGAGGAAATTCCTTCCCGTTATGTGCGAGGACAGATGACTCTAGGAAGAAGAGGAGGAGGTTGTTGTTGTTGTTAGTGCAGTGACCTTGGGTTTCCTTTTCTCCGGTCGTTGATGGCTGGAGGATGATGAGTCGAAGCGCATTCCAATAATTTTCGTCAAAAATCAATGATTGCAGATTCCATGTTCTCGCCGCTGTCGTCCCATCAGAAGGAGCAGGACGGCGCCAACCAGGATCCGCGACTGATCTACCTGGAGAAGCAGCTGAACATCGAGCAGAAGGTCAAGCAGGGAGCTGAGAACATGATTCAGAGCATCACCGGAGGCCACACCAAGGACAAGAAGTTGCTCGCGGAGGCGCAGCAGATGCTTCAAGATTCGAAGGCGAAGATCGAGTATCTAAGGATGAGGATACTGAAGGTGAAACACAGCATCAACAACAAGCAACACAGCACTGGCTCTGTGCACGACCTGACCGCTTCGAATGGTGAGGCGCGCGAACTGGAGACCTCTTTGGAGGAGCGCATCGAGGATCTGCGGCATCGTCTGAGGATCGAGGCGGCCGTCGTCGAAGGCGCGAAGAATGTCATCAGGTTGCTGCAGAACGGGAGCAAAGAAAAATCGGACAAGAAGGCGCTCTCCGAGGTAAGAAACTACTGGTATTTTTAAGTTGCAGTTTTTTTTGGAAACCCACCGTCGACCGACGACGTTCGGTCGGTTCTCCGTTCCTTTGCCAAATTTAAACGCGCGCCTTTCTCGCAAAGCGTCGCGACGCTGGCTCGCGCTCTCAGTATCCAACTAAATCCAGCGAAGTCAACACCAGCCCGACCGTACGATCGAGACTATAAGTGTTTCAGTGCCAAGCATATTTATGTTTACAATTAACGTCGCCAGTGAATTAGACTGTTGTGTTGCAACTCTTGAAGTAACGAACGCTTGATCTCGACTAAACTAAACTCTACGGATCTCATCGCCATCAAAAATCAGAAAAGCGAGAAAGGGCACTTCTCGAGTTGTTCTCATTTAACATACTTTTTTCGATCTCCCAAATCACGGTTGCCAAAAATAAATTGCGTCTCTCGTTCGAAAAATCCTTTTTGTTTTGCAAGTGTGGTCGACGTACTAAATTTAAATGGAATAATCCAGGAGGACAGGAAGGCGATGGTAGATACTACTGTCTTCTGGCTAAATATACTCATCGCCTCTAGGTGACGCAATCTCGGAATTAAGTCACTGAACTCATCGTAAAACATGTGATGTGATGCTTTCAATTGCGTAATATGTACACAAAGCCACAACCTTCACCACCTCAGCAGCAGCAGCAGCAACAGCAGCAGTCTCTGGACCCATCGCAGCAGTGGACTGTCCATGCCCAATTCACGATATCCCATGATGGGATCGGAGACCCGAACACTGCTCCGCAGACTCATACCGAACAGGACGAAAACGGCGTGCGGATGGTCTACACCTGGACCTCGCAGCCGAACGCGAGCGAAGAGCAACCACCTGAGACGGGCGGTTCCTTCCAGAAAGGCAATTTACTCTTTACGTCAACCCCTCCGCATCGCGACTCCAAGAACGTAGATTCTTCGGGTTATGGTAGCGAGATGCTTTCGCCCAACTCGTACGCGAGCGGGCATTTCGGTGGCCGCAGGAATTCTCAGGCCTACAACAGAAGATGCAAGAGCACCTGCAGCATCGTCCTCTCCACCAATTTCAACGAGCAGGTCGGCAAAGCCGATGATTCAGAATGTCAAAGTCAGTGCGGTAGAACGCACAGCCTCCGCTGCCAAACGCCCACGCTCAAGTGCGAACGAAAGGACGCGTTCTACGGCTGCGGCGATCCTTGGTGCTACCATTCCAATTATGGAGACGACCTGAGGTTCTCTCCAGTACCCGAAGGTGAAGAACTCAACACCAGTTGCAGTAGCAGCAGCAAGAGGCCGTCGCGAGCGAGCACTTACAGCACGCAGCATCATCCCCGTTCTAAGAGTTCGCCTCCTAGGACGACGGACAAGTGCAAAGACGCTTGCGTGCAAACGTACGAGATGATTGATAAATGCACGTCGCCGCTGCTGAAACCCGAACAGGGCTTCAAATTTAACAGGAAATCCAAAACGAAGTATCAGGGTCGTAGGAAGACCGAACCCATTCATCAACGTTCTCATTCGCCTTCGTCGTCATTCACTCCAGATAGTCTCGACAGTCAAAAGGTACAACGAATTCTCAAAACTCGTATTGTTAACATGGAATGTCCGCCTTTTAAATGATTTAAAGTAATACCAAAGTTTTTTTCATTAATTATGTAATATTTCCAAAAAAAAATATAATCAAGGTTCTTGGACATTTCATGTGATATATGATTTTATAAATAAGTGTGATACTTATTTTTGTTTCAAATTGTTGTAGAGTAAAAGAGCTTTGAGAGCATTGCCATCGCGTTTGGCAGCTCCAGAATTGAACACAAGCAATTCCAGTGGCGACAAGAAACCTCGCACAGTGCACATAGATGTGTACTGCACCGGAACAGAAATAGATTCTGATTCGACAACTTCGACATCCGATTCTGATGATAAGACCGCTTCCTCTCCGCAAACGGTCTTCGAATCTGGTAAATTGAAGATAACTCACAAGCGGACGGAAGATGATCTGCCCTATCACTTGAAGAAGAACTTCAGCGGTAAGAGCAATGAGATCAGCTCGGCCTATCCGTCGCGCAGTTCCATCTCCAACATTCGCGATTTCGACTCGAGCTTCTCCAGCGTGCCCAAGTCGTGGTCCACTATCTCAATGTCTAGCTACGCCCTACCCGATGACGATTCGTTGGCAAATACGTCCTGGAAGGACACAGTCTCCGATTTCGGTTCGATGAGTCGCAGCAGCACCGCGCAAACGGATAGTTTGGATTTTGTGCCCAGGAAGCTGTTTCATAATCAAACTAGATCGAGCATAGATGAGCAGCCTGAGCTGGACAAGGATTTCGGTAGCAGCAGAGGTAGTTTGCAGCCGAGCGACAGTTTCGATTACGCGAATTCGGAGGATCGAATGCGGATCGAAAATATGGAGAGGATGTGGAACAAGTGGAAGTCACCAGAGGCGGAGAGGAGTCACGCTCTGCAACAGCAGAAGATGAAAGAGTATATAGAGAGGAGGATTGGTGACAGTGCAGATAAATCAGATTCGGACGAGAGCGATGGTTCGGAGAAACGGTGGACGTTCATCAAAGACGACGAAAAGAAGCTTGAGCGAGATTTGACGGTGCGGAGGGCGAGCAAGGAGGATAAACCGTGCAAGTCGCCCAGTGTATTGATCATCAAGAATAAGATGAGCAAAGATCCGACTCTGAGGGCGCCTTTTACTGTGGTTCCGGGGATATTTACGGAGCAGCGGGAGATCGCGAAGAGGTTTGGGAAGATCGTGGATGTGTTCAAGAAGCCCGGTCACCATGTGGGGCCGGCCAAGAACCCGGACTGTTCTTGCGACACGTGCAAGAATTACTTCGCGAATACTCGTTTTCGCGGCCGGACTCGATCCATGGACAGTGAATATAGTAACTATTACAATTGGAAAACTATGAACCGAGGCTCGGAACCGCCGAAGACCGATTCGAGTCTAGGCTACACGGATTTTTGATTGATTTCCAATTCGTATCCCCTTTTGTTTAATTTTATTTTTGCCATCGCCGCGTTATTTTTGCATTTATTTCTATACGGATATCTATTTTGTTAATGTTACTTTCGTATTCGGTTGTTAACGACCCTGTCCCCATTTTGTGTTCCTCGCTTTAAAATTAGTGTTTACGTTGGATGGGAATGATTTTTGCGTAGGCCCAGTCCAGTCTCTCGGCGAGCAGCAAGAAGTTAGATTTGCTCAAGAAGTCGCTCGAGTTGCGGCGGCAGGAGTTGCCGCCCAACAGTCCGGCCTACAATCAACTGAAGATGGAACTGCAGAACGTTCAATCGGCGAGCCCATTGCCAGTGCAGTATACAAGTTTGCAGCCGTTCAGAGAGGTCACCGACGGATCGACATTCAATACATCACATTCTACGTTCAGCCGTTGCGCCGCTGTTACGGGAACCCTTGAGGTAAGACTGATGGGTTGCCAGGATTTGCTGGATGACGTGCCTGGAAGGTCGAGACGCGATCGCGATGTCACCTCCAGTCCAAGAAACTTCATAAAAGGCGTCACCGGACGATCGTCATCAAAGAGCTACAGTGTCAAGGACGAGATCAGCTCCGAGATTATGGCCGTCATCAAGCTGGACAATCAAGTCGTCGGCCAGACTAGTTGGAAACCGTGCTCACAACAGGCCTGGGATCAAAGGTACTGACTATTTAATACAAGATAATATGTTTATTATATGAATGATGTGTGTTTTCACAGGTATTCGATTGAGTTGGATAAATCGCGCGAACTCGAGATTGGCATCTATTGGCGGGATTGGAGATCGCTCTGCGCCGTCAAGTTCTTGAGACTGGAAGAGTTTATCGACGATGTGCGCCACGGAATGGCGCTACAATTGGAACCGAAAGGTTTACTTTTTGCCGAGGTGAATTCAATGCTTACATAACGTACACTCGAATGTTAAACATGTATTTGTATTGTTTGTATGTAGATTAAGTTCCTGAATCCAATGATTTCCAAGCGGCCCAAACTCCAGAGGCAGCGGAAGATTTTCAAGCAGGAGATTACTCGCGCCAATCAGATGAATATTAACGTAGCCACCTGGGGCCGCCTGCTCAAACGCAGCACGCCTTCCATACCGCAGACAAACATATCGCCGACAAATTCTTTAGAAACACACGTGAGTAAAGTGCTTCGATTGCGATTAGATAACATGCTGATCGATGGGATGTACGTTTCGTTGCAGTTTGAACTTGAGTCGCCACCAGAAGATAAACCGGAAACTCCTGGTGAAATGCCGGATCCGCAGTTCGGCGGTTTGGGCGGGCACAGACCTCTGGGTGTGTGCGTATTGCCGCCGTCGTTACCGCCCACTTTGCCGCTACAGCCGCCACCCGTTGCCAAGAAGAGGGCCCCGCAAACGCCACCCCCATTGCCTCCTAGATTAGATTTAGACGAGGTAATTGCAAATTTATTTGAACACAACACACAGTATACAAAATATTCTGGTTACACACACACACATATATACACTTACACATGTAGTTCGTCTGTCTTGTGTTGGTTGCACATTTTCGTTTCGTCTTAGTTTGCACATGTTTCTCTTCTACGGTTACAGAACGCTGCGTTGCGCGAATTTGACTTCTTGCACGCAGAGGAAAGGGAGCCGAGGGTGGGGCCTTTAATATTATCCGCACCCACAACTCCCATAATTTCACCAAATGACAATATTATGGTACCGCCCACACCTGAGCCAGTAGTCGAATTCCCCGATGACGAGGTATTATTATTACTACTTGTTGTGCATGCTTCTCAGTCTGTCGAATCGTCTGTAGTCTTGTTGCTCTGAATGTTTCTCATGTTTTGCGTATTCTATAAATGTTTTATGTTTCTATGTGCTAGGCTCCACTCTATGATGTTGCTAACGTGGTGCGACGTCCCGCTCCCAGGGAATTGGCATACAGAGACAGCGCTTACGAGTCCCGCCGGCACTCGCAATACAACGGCATGTCTTTGGATAACTTCAAATTAATCAGCGTGTTGGGTCGAGGTCACTTTGGTAAGGTCATCCTCTCGCAGTACAAGAACACCGGCGAGTACTTCGCCATAAAGGCGCTGAAGAAGGGCGATATCATCGCCAGAGATGAAGTGGACTCGCTGCTCTCGGAGAAGCGAATATTCGAGGTGGCCAATTCGATACGACATCCGTTCTTGGTGAACCTTTTCTCCTGCTTCCAAACGGAGGCGCACGTCTGCTTTGTGATGGAATACGCGGCCGGCGGTGACCTCATGATGCACATCCACGCTGATGTTTTCAACGAGCCCCGGGCTGTCTTCTACGCTTCATGCGTGGTCCTCGGACTGCAGTATTTGCACGAAAACAAGATTATTTATAGGGATTTGAAGCTGGACAACCTGCTCCTCGATACCGAGGGGTACGTGAAGATCGCCGATTTCGGTCTCTGCAAAGAAGGCATGGGCTTCGGCGACAGAACGGGTACGTTCTGCGGCACTCCCGAGTTCCTGGCGCCCGAAGTGCTCACAGAAACATCGTACACTCGCGCCGTGGATTGGTGGGGTCTCGGAGTGTTGATCTTCGAGATGCTCGTTGGAGAGTCTCCGTTCCCCGGTGACGACGAGGAAGAAGTTTTTGATTCCATCGTCAATGACGAAGTCCGCTATCCAAGATTCCTATCGCTAGAAGCCATAGCCATTATGCGAAGGGTAATAAATAATCAATTAAAAAAGAGATTCGCATATACTAACTAATGCATTATTTTTTTGTAACAGTTGTTGAGGAAGAATCCGGAGAGGAGATTGGGATCAAGCGATAGGGACGCAGATGACGTTAGAAAGCAGGCTTTCTTCAGATCGATCAATTGGGAAGATTTGTTGCACAGAAAGATACGGCCTCCATTTGTACCTACAGTCGTAAGTTCGATTCACTAATCGTTGTTTAAATTAATTAATAACAAATAATGACCCAATCATACGTTTTAGCACTCGCTGGAGGATGTCAGTAATTTCGATGAAGAGTTCACATCGGAGAAGCCGCAATTGACGCCACCCAAGGAGCCGCGACCTTTGACCGATCAAGACCAAAACCTGTTCAAGGATTTCACCTACATGGCAGATTGGTGCTGACAAGATTCTGTTGAGAAGGAAGAAGCTAACACATTAAGAGTTGCCAAATTATTTAAAGGAAGAAGCAAAAAATAATAAATAAATAAATAAGGAAGAGAGACAGAGAGAAGAAAAGAGAAGAGAAGAGAAAACAAACACAAGTATATCCCAAACAGTAATAATCTTTATCGCATAAGGAGTTCATAAGGAAAAAATAATGGTTAAGAGATCTCTTGTTTTACGATTACATTTTATTTCAATTTATTCTTAATTTGAGAGAGAAAACGCGCGAAACGCGAAAGTTAGCAGTCGAGTTTTTTTTTTTAATTATTTATGTATATTGTTTAGGTGAATTTACTAATAGTATTTTATCTTTTTTCATTATTAATTTCTTGTAGTAATCCGGCTGCAGTTCTCATCACCTCCACATTTTATTTTTCTTTCGTTTCTCAATTAATATTATTTTTCTCCCCAACACCTACAATCAACCTCCTGCGCCATCCACTGGTTTTCTTGTATATATTATACATATATATATATATATTTTATCTAATTTGCGGAGAACACCCGAATTTTTTCCTTGGAAAATTACTTTTTTACTGCAATTATTATAATTATTATTCAAGTTTTCTTTTTCATTTTGTACGTTGTATTTTATAAGACTGTAGGAGAGGGTTTTACATTATTATTATTATTTTTTTTTGTTGTTGTTCGGATTTCTGATTCTTATATACATGCATACTTACACATACACACATACAGATATAAATATTTATATATATATATTTTCAGTTGGAAAGTGCCTGTGGAAACAAATGAAAACAAGTGATTTATATAATAATAATAATATAATTATAATGATATAATGTTATTACGGCTCATATTTGTACATACGTGTAGTTTACTAATGATACCCAACTATTTTTCGATGCTTTAACATATCTAAATTATGTAACAAATAACTTTTCATTCTATATATATACATTATATATAATAATGCGTAATGACTATTGATTACTCGTATTGTAATTATTTTAATAATAAAAAAAGAATATCCTGTACGGTTATGTATTCCAAATAAATTATAGATACGGTCCAGATATCATAAAATGATATTATTTTTTTTGCAATAATTATTCATCATTTATAAAATCAACAAATTCTAAAAACAATTCAAATTTAAATGTGACAGTTATTTAGTTCTAAGGTTTAAATTTGAAACTTTCAATTCGAACAGTGCTAAGGCTTACAGCGTAAACGAGATGGCGCAAAATAAATGAGTATAATCTTCGGATATTTGTTCAAAGATTATAGTTCAACAGTTTTTTTTTGCAGTTTTTCCTTCGTTATTGTAATTAAAACCTTAATTATAATTATATAATTAATCAATTCACTATTGAATGATTAATATTGTATTAACATGAGATCTAATGGTTTGAAAATTGAATTACAGACCCATCTGTAGGTTCTCATTATACCAGGGTTTCCTAAACTATGTTCCGTGTATGTAACCAAAGTTGCTTATATAACCTATAAATATAAGGAAACCCGAGTGAAAATGAACGATTTTGCCGTACGTTTCTATAGTGTTTTACAAGAAATAATATTATGTTAATAAATTGTTTTCGTTTGAATATAGATTGAAAAGTTTAAGCAGTTGGGATGCAGATCAAAGCTCCAAATGTCGTTGGCTTTCCAAGTGCACTTGGAATTGAATGAAGGTCTCAATCAAGTTGAATTTAGTTGAAACGTTGACAATAATCGTTTGCAATTTCAGTGAAGAAGTATTGGGACGTCGAATACAAATATAATGAGCAAATCGATTGTCTGTATCTGACTGCCTGCAAATGCAAAAATTCCGATGCGACGACGTTCATACCGATTCCCGCTTGCCAAAAGTTGAATTTCAATGTTATGAACAAGTACTTAGAATTAAGCCAAAGGTAGGTTACTGATTTAAGTCATCTTATTTATTTTTTTTACTTACGTTGTACTGTGAATTGCGAAAATATGTGTAGTATGTTTTGGAAGTACTTGCACAAGTTGTCAAATATATAAATTTTTTTTAACGTCATTTCCAGTGTATGCTTGGTGATCTGCAAGGCGGACTCCACGTGCGTCTATTACGAGATCACAGTTGGGATAGGCGTTCCTCCTCCCGATGTTCCCAACACGTCGGCTTCGGTTCAAAGCAAAAGGGAGCAGCTGGACAAGGAGTTGCAAAAGAACAGAAAAGTCTTGGAGGAGAGCGCTCTGCACGGAATACCAATCACGCTGAAGTCGAAGGATAAACCATCAGATAGCGACTACAGCGATTGACACGCCGGAATAAAACTCATACATCTCTCATTTCTCTTCTCGTTTTTTTTTCTTTCTTCCGTTCATATCCTGCACATGCATATAAAGCAAAGCCACGTTTATTGATTCGAGGCGATTTGTTTTGTAGGGCAATCGAAAGTGAATGCAGGCAGCATGCGTATCGCAGCGCAACGCGGAAAGAATCGCGCGATTCAGAATAGCCTGAATTGAAAATAGATTTCACCTCGGCGCAGACAAAAGAAGCTGTATACTCATATATATATATATATTGTACGTTTCCAAAATTATGCATCGCTTCCAATAACAATTTTCGTTCTCTTACCCAAACGAAGAACTTGGACGGAATTCGTTGTTTGCCTTCTGTTAAAATACGAGTACAGATCGCTCGGCTTTTTTACGGGTCTGTCGTTGATGTGGGTTATTATGTCTCCAGTTCGGATGCCGCCTCTGCAACAAAATCGCTGACGGAGAGAGAGATACGTTTGATTAATTTGAGTGTAGCTACATACTTCATGGCCAAACCCCCGTCAAGCACTTTCCACACGAAGAGACCCGTCTCGTTCGACTCTTCAAGACCGTTCTGCCAGTTCAGCGCTTCTTTGGCTATCGACGGTTTCATAGACATCGTCGTTATACCCAAGTTATTGTTCTTCGGAGGTTTCCTCTTGCTCACCACATCGATGCGATCCAAAAACTTTGACACGTACTCTAAAATTCAAGATAATTCAAAATTATTAGAATCTTTTTCAAATGATCCATGAAAAATGAGTTTTGAATTGAAACCCGCAGAGAATTAGATAAGTTTCGTGCAAAGTTTCTTTGATTTATGGTTAATGTAGAGGTGTTTACGTGCTGCTGAGGAGTTGCGTGAAATATTCATAACTCACCGATGGGAATGGCGAATGAAATCCCGGCGGTGATGCGTAAATTGTTAATACCGATGACGTCTCCGTTGAGGTTCACCAGGGGTCCTCCAGAGTTACCGAAGGTTATGGGTGCGTCCGTCTGGATGTACTTCATCTGGTAATTCCGAAGACCCAATTCGTCGGCGGTGCGATTCACGCAGCTTACGACACCGACAGTGGCCGAATGGCTCAATGATAGTGGACTTCCGAGTGCGACGACCCATTCACCCACGTTGACGTCGCCGACGTCCGCCAGGTTCAGCGCTGGTAGACGCCGCAGCCCCGGGTCCACCTTGATCAAGGCCAGATCGATGTTCATGTCAGCTTCCTCGACTTTCCCCTGGAAGCTCGAACCGTCCCGCATCTTCACGTTGATGATCGAATTCGGTTTGTTGATGACGACGTGCGCGTTCGTGAGGATCCAACCGTCCTCGCGCACTATGAACCCCGATCCGTTGGACACGATGAGTCTGTCCTCGGTGCTCTTGTCTATCCTCTTGGGATCCTTGATTTCCACGTAGACCACCGCCGGAGCGCACTGCTCGACCACCCGATTGATGAAATTGAACTTTCGTCTCTGATCCAATTCCGGTGGATGTGTGACGAGCTTTTTCCTCGGGCTGTGGTAGATGTATGTGTAGATGGTGGCGCAAATCGAACTGATTACAGTCGCGCCGCAGAACAACTTCACCGGACTCAGATCCGTCCGTTTCGGTACGTTTCCAGAGCTGTACTTTGCCCTCCCCATGAAGACATTGCTCCGCAGACACCTTCGCAATATCTTGTTCATCTTGGCGATGATGATTTACCTTGAAATGGAAGAAATGGATGGATGAAATTCACTGATGATTTTGATTTGTCACTGTGACATCTTCGAATCTAACAGCCTACTCTATAAGAAAATACGAGATTTAATGGTAATGAATCATTTTCAAAATTTGCATTTTCAAAAAAAAAATGTTTATTAAGTAATTACTCTAGCTCAACAATATTCACACTGATTTTCCTAATATTAGCATACACAATAACAATGTTAGCATTCAGCGTAAAAACTTACGCTTAAGAAATTCTTATATGAAAAGTTTAATAATGAATGAACGCTGAAATCCTCAAATTTACATATTCTGTTAAATTGTTCGATTCGGATTATTCATTACGTTACGTTTACTTAATCATCGAATTGTTTGAAACTTCCACGTTCGGTTGTTTCAAACTATTTACAAATGAAACTACATCAAAAGCATCAATTAAATCAGATCACATCTGCGCAATTTTGAATTTATATACATTCCAATTAGTAAGTGTTATTTTTATTTGTTTGTTGCTTTGGAAATATGCTGTGCGCGCGTTCTCATTATTTTTTTTTTTAGGGAAAAATGTTTATAAAGTCTGAATATAGATTTAAGTGCTCGAACCTGAATGGAATGGAAGGAGCGGATCGAAAATAAAGATAAAGCAGATCTCGGAAGAGAAGAGCGCAACTTTTGAGACGGAGGAGGATTTCGATCGTTTCTTTTTCTCGGATTCAATTTATTTAGCGCGTCCTCGCGTGTGTAATTTCTAGACACAATTTGAACAGCGAATTTAACCGAGCGACATGTAATAATGTCGAAGATTAATTATTAACCGATGGACGTGCATTTTTGCCACCAAAGATGCAAATCATTAAATGATTCATGGATTGCCATATAATTAAAATAAAGTACTTTCATTTTCTATTTTAGTATTTGCACTTAACTTCTTGTAAATATTTAAGTATATTATAATATTACTATTAAGAAGTTTAATGGATGAAATATTGAGAATTTTGCTGTGATGAAGGCAATAATATCGTGATTATGAGAATAGATAATGCCTGTTGTTTGTGTGTTATTAGGGTGGATTATCAGGGTGGATAATGGGAAGAAAAGGTAATTGGTTCACGAGGCTAATGACCCCAAAATATTGTGACCATTATAATAGTAATTGAATTAGAATTAGGGTAGATTTGTGCGCTATTTTCGATGGCGGACGATGTGTAAATAATCGTTCGACTCGACTCTTTGTGTGTTAATGAATGTAATTAGAACAAAGCTAATAAGATGAGGCAAGACGCTTTCGATGTAGGATATAGTGAGCGTGATGCAGTCTTTAATTAGGCTGTTATTTAATGACGTAGTAAAGTTTGGCAATGGTTGCGAGAATGGCTTGGTTTTAATGGGCAGGAGAGAAAGAGAGTGAGTGTTGATATCGTTGGTCCATCCGTGAGCGGGTGGCACACGGAGAATAGAGATTTAGTTTTATTTATTTATTTGGCTTATGCTTTGCGTTGTAGAGATGAGAGAAGATGCGGTGTACCGATGCGGTGGTAAGAGCGAATTTGTCGGAGGTGGCGGAGATTCGGGCGAGGTGAATGTCGGGTCCAGAAATAACCTCGGGGCGCGAGGAAAACCGCGACGCGCCGGCTTCGCGGAAGGCGGCGGCGGCGGCGGTTGCTGCTTTCTGGGACGTGCGGAGGTGGAGGTGGCAGCAGTCGACGGAGCAGCGGCAGCAGGCAGTCAGTTTGCTGCGGGCATGGCCGAGGAATATCCGCCGCACGTGTCGCGCGCCAAGGGCCGTTCGGCCTCGATCTGCGCGACGAGTTCAACAAGTATGGAAGTTTTGCCGCCGCCGCCGCTCCAGGGCGGCACTCCGGACACCGGGACGCCGGTCAGCCAACGGAGGAGGCGGCCGGCCGCCAGGTCTCAGAGCGCCCGTCTCACCGGGGGCCGATCCATCCGGAGGCGGGCAGCAGCCGCCGCCGCAGCTGCGACCAACAACACGGACACGGTCGTCTCCAAAGGGCACTGCACAAGCGAACCGAAGCTGGACCAGCCCGAAGCGACGCCGGACGTCTCTCCAAACATCCGCAGGAAGGGCTCCACCAGACGTGGCACCTCCGTCTACCATCGGAAGTCTGCGGCCTTCCTCGACGTGCCGGACAATCGCACCAGCTACGGCTCCAACACAAACAACGAGGAGGACGAGGATTCCTACCGTCTGCGCTCTTTCAGTTTTACCTCCAAAGGTAAAGGTAAAGGAAATCGTAATTTTAGGCACATAGTTTTATACCACACTCGAAAACCACCGAATAAATCTAAATCAACTCTCAAAACATAATGGGAATTAATTACAAAAATTTCACCTAAAAAAAACATAATTACTACTTATATTGAAAATGGAACGCGTTTCTTTACTTCTGAATTTTACCAAATAATAAAGGAGGACGAAGGAGGCAGACAACATTTGAAAGGCAGCGAAGCGAAATTGGACTCGAGTTAAACCGTAACAGTAACAGCCAATATTTCACTGCCTACTCTTCTCCCCAACTGGGAATTCCTAAAGCACAGTGCTCGGGGAATACACCATTGAGATTTGCTGATTTCCATTAAAACTCCACCGAAAAAAAAAACAAATTCAATTTGTAGTTTACTGTAAACAGGAACGAATGGAACAAACAAATGTTCGTTATTTTTATTAATACATAAATTGATCTAATATTAATTCAAGTTAACTCAAATATATAGAAATCATAAATATAATTAAATCTGTGTGGGTATTACAACTTTTGGATAATTGCGTTTCTGAATGATCATGTTAACACATCTGAGGATCGTTTGAACTTTTGTGCACAGATTGCCGAATGAAGGAAAGTATCCGTATTTAAAAAAGAAAGGCGTAGAGATTTTGACAAAGTAAAGCTCGAATTTGGGCAATATATCGGGTGAGCTGAACCATTCGGGCCGAAGAAATATGATGTTGTTGTAAGTCGAACGATTGATAAAGAACACACGGCCGGCTTCTCTCGCAAAATATTTATTTTCGACTTTTATACACTGTTTATACAGGCCGTGGTCATTAAGGTATTGGCGTCGAGAGCACGAAAAATAGAAATAAAACACACTATCGTCTCTCATAGAGAGAGAGAAAGAGAGAAGAAAGAAGGAAAAAGCAGCAGTGTTGTAGTGTTACGGGCCACCTATTTTTGTGCGCGCCGAAAATTCCAACCTAATTATTCATTGTCGCCGGAGATGCCGCCCAACGCGATACCTCTAATCGAACTGCGATGGGAGTTATCGTGATTCGGATGATGGATCTGAAGTAGATAGAATGGTCGGAATGGATGCAGTTAGCAGTGAGCAAACAGTGCGCGCTGTTAGCTAGCTAGCTAGCACTCTAAATATAATCAGCATAATGGAAGAGAGAGGAGCATCCATCCATCCCTTCGTTGAGTCGGTCAGAAATAGTATGCTCGTGTGTCCGGGTTATCGAACTCCGTCCTGCCTTCATCTACTTCATCTTCATCTTCTTCGCAAATACCCACCACCACTCTCTATCTATATATATATATATTTGCAACGTACTCATTTCGACGCAGTTAATCAAAGTGATGGGGCTTCCCCGAAACCAATTCGATTCAAACCCTTTTCCACTACTCTCTTCTGCATCAATCCATAATTGCCAGAAAACTAAATGCTAAACCGATTTAAAATAAAATTTACCTTCTTCATCATCCGAAGAACACCTTCCGACTACGACGCTCAGCACGTCCAAAACTGATGCTGCTAATTCGTTTACTGCGGATACGTTTATCCCATTTCCCATGCACTGACGTATTGTAAATACCCTCTGACATTAGCACGCTCGTTCGCGAAACTTTGTTCTCCAACTTCTGATAGTGTTTCGCATCCGTACGCCCAGGATTACGCAGCACCGGGATTATCATAATTAAAAACTTTGCTACACCACTCTTGACAGCACTACACTTTAATATTTGTGTTTCCATAACTACGAAGCATTTCAATAACACTTGTTTATTACAAAGTAAAGTTTGTCGTTTGCCAACGTTACTTTGCTATGAATTTATATTCATTGTCTGAAAACGACAACATCATCAAATCAAAAGTACACAATTTAAATACATTGTTCGTGATTACATACAAACGGGTGAAAGGAAATTCGTAATTAAACGTTGGCAACATGATTTGTCAAATGAAAATTAAAATTTCAACGTGCAGTGGCTCGTAAATAATTTTATTAAACAAATGAAATGTGATAATAATGATGATTTTTGTAAAGAAAATATATTCTAAATATTAAATTAATATACAAAAACAGAATTAATGCAATTTTGGCAGTTTTAAGTCGAATTGGTCATTTTTTTTTAAACTTATGTTCAGTGGTTTTCGAGTATAGTTTGTAATGTACAAATAAGTTAATATTAATTTGAATTCAATCTAACATTTAGCCATAATATAAAAAAACAATTATTGCAAAATTTAATTTTTACATAAAGAAAACAAGATTTTTTTCTGGTATTTTACTTGAATCTAAACTATATAAAATGTTTTAGTATTTACAAATTACATATCATAAAAGAAGATGAAAATTTCGAACGAAATATGAAACGAAATGACGGATTTACGACGAAGCAAACGAAACATATATTTATTTGATTAAACATCTTAATGAAATTGGATTGCAGCATACGTAAATAACGGAAAAAGTAAATAGAAATGAACTCAAATAGATGGGACTCTGAGGACGGTATCTTTTTGATTATAATTACGAGCGCATCTTTCATCCTGCAGCAATAATTCGCAGCGAGTTTTCCACTATATCGCACTCGAAGAAGAAAATCAACCCTCGTTTTCGCACGAATGCCGTCTGCTATCCAGGAAACTGAAAGAGTCATCCAGATATTTCGAGCACTATTTCAACGGTCCGGTCTTCCGGAAATCATCTTTACTTTTCTTCGTCTCGAAATATCCAGTTTACAAAATTACTGTGAAATACTGTTAAATTATTATATGTTACTGCAAAACGGTTAAATTTCATATAGTCAAAGACAGAAAGTCAATAAATTGAAAATTAATAATAAACAATGAAGCCTATTGATTTTCGTCTCTTTGTGTTAATAATAATTGCTGATTACCGCTTCAATTTCATTCATTAACAGATAACACATTCTCAATATGATAAAGAATTATACTAATAAATTTAATTAATTAAACAAATTATATTTTTTTAAGAAATAATCTTATATAATATTCATTTTCTCCGCCAGATGCAAATTAATAATTAAATGTTGGTAACATGTCTTGTAGATTGGTAGTTTTCATATATAAGTTGGCAACATGTTTTGAAATGTCATAAATTAATTTTTACGTATTGTCAAATTTACATTAATTTTTAACTTTCAAACAAACCTTACGCATTGAATTTCACCTATTTTTAACCGAAAATTACTTCGGTTTCGGCAATAAATTACTGGTAGATTGTCTGGTATAGCATTAAAAACTAATTTTAGACTTTGCTTCTTTATTTTTACGATCGAACACATTTGATTTATTATTGGAAAAAAAAAATATAGTAGATACAATTTTGTATATGAAAATAGTAACGGTAACGATGGTTATTTTGTTATTTATACTCATTGATTGTTTGATGTGATTAATGATTTTTCGATATAACAAAATTGTTGATGCTAATTAGTAACTGAAATAAAATATATTTAGTAGTATATACGTAATGAGAAAATATTATAAATCTGTGTATAATTGAAATAAGGTTACAAAGTGAACTTTTAAAATTACATTATAACCACTTTAATAAAGTTTAAAGAGTTTGAGTTAATGGAAAATCTGCGGCGCTAAACGATCCGTACGTAAGTGTATCAAAGTAGGCAGCGCTGCTTTATGTGGCGAAAACTGATAACGTTTTAAACTCGTTTGTTCGACATGAAATTTCAGACTGAAATGTGACAATTTTACGAAATGGATGCAATTAGTGCGTTTTCAGCGAAAATTCCGGCGATTTGTTCGTGCGTACGTTCATGCATTCGTCCGTTTTATTGATTACGTTTTCCACATACGACGAAAATCCTACGCGAAAAAAAAATACTGTACGCACGAAATGGGAAATTCAATGCGCCGTTAATTCGATGCGAATAAATTTGACATTACGCATCCGTGAGCAGGCGATTTTTTTTTGTACAGATTTTGTTTTTCTTCTTTGTTCAGAACTATTGACGTTCATTCTCATCATAAACTTTGACATTTGTTGTCAATTATTAACAACTATTGACAACTAATTGAGTTTATTAATAATAATCACAGTTTGCTAAGAAAACAATTAACTTTTTGCATGTTGCACTTTTTGTTTCATTTGTTAAGAACTATTGACGTTTGTAAACATAACCTTTGACATTTGTTGCCAATTATTGATTTATTTATAATAATCACAGTTTGCTAAGAAAACAATTAACTTTGATTATATTGCATGTTGCAGTTTTTGTTTCAATTGTTATGAACTATTGACTTTTGTAAACATAACCTTTTGACATTTGTCGCCAAGTAACTAGTTTTATACAGTTATTATATTTGTTTCTATGGCAATTAATAATAATGTGTTTTTTTTTGTGCTCCATTTAAAAATTGAGTTTGCCGAGCAAACAGTTGACGTTCGATGATATTGCACGAAAGGAAAAGCAGGAGCAGGTTCCGACGTGTCATAAAATATTCGTCCACTGTTTGCGGTAAAAGCCGGGGCTAAAAGGAAAGCCCCCTCTCGTCTGCCACGAGCGGGATTATCCAATAAACTTTTCCTCTTTGTACGGTCGAGTGTCCCATAATGGGACGAGACCATAGATTAGTCCAGAGATCGGACGATAACGCGATTTTATATTTTTCCTTTTTCATATATAAATACAAGAATAAACACAAAAAAAGAGGCAACAATATCGTGTTTTTATGGTTGGCTGCGTTTTGATCTTCTCGTATCTTCGCGGAGGGTTGAAAACACCTTCTGGTTGCATGCGGGTCATCCAGATACCGTCGGCCGTAGTAAATCATCACGGAAAGCGTTTCGGGTCAAAGCAGCTTCAGTCTTTGGCTTATCAGCTATTAAACCCGAGCCACTTTGATCGGAAAATTTGAGGATTTATTACCGAATCAATACACCCTCGTTTTTCATGCGATAAAAAAAAAAGAGAGAAAAGAAAACGTATGCATCCAGATTTTCTACAAAATTGAATACTATCTAAACTAATAAAAGCTTTTAGTGCATTTCTCAAAAACTATTAATGGCAGAACAAAGCTAAAACTATAAGAATAATATTTCTAAATCTTTTGGTTTTTATTTGTATATATTTCAAAAACTACAAATCGCAGAACAAAGATTAAATATCTGATTTACAGCTAAAACTATAAACTATACAAATATTATTTCTAAATCTTTCGTTTTCTTACTGATAAACTCTAAATATATTTTTTAAGCTTTCAAAAAGCAGTGTCTTCACATTTTGGCATGTAATTTAGAAACTACAAGTGTCAGAATAAAGATTAAATATGCTATTTAAAGCTAAAATTATAGGCTTTAAAATAAGTTTAATTCTATGTTTTTACTTTGCGAATAACACGCTGCTAAACATGTAAAAGAAAAATGATGCGCCGAAAAAGCAACATTATTATATCATGTAACCGATACGCTGCTAAACATGGAAAAGAAAAAACATTATTATATCATGTAACCGATAAGTACTTATTATTTAAACGTTGATAAAAAAAAACGTACATATGGTGAGGATTAGCACTATTTATATATACTCTCATTTCAGCGATAGCTAAAAAAAAAACTCTTTCATTGTTAACTTTCTTTACTTTTGGTTTCCGAATGCGCAGAGAACTACAGTGATTTATCTGAGGAATTATCGGAACAAGAACTAATGGCGGTGCGAAACGTGAAATATCAGAGCATGCATCGAATTCGTGATTAAGCGAAAGCACGTAACGAATTACTCGAGAACATCATTTTTACACTGATCTATTGCGTACGAATGTGTTTACATGCACCAATTCGAATAGAGTGCATAACAACGGATTGGGGAAAACTCTCTAGTCGCTGCGGTTTTAATAATGTATGTTATCTGCAGATAACATGTCCATTGTTGTGGGCTCAGGGCTAGTTTATTGAATATTCATAGCCCTCTGAGTGGAAGCGTGAATACGTGTAGTTCAGAGGATACGCACGGAAAGAAAGTGTTTTTAGTTTATTTTCGTATACTCGAATCTGCATGAAACTATAATTAACACAGCCCTAATTTTTGTATTATGTAAATAGTGATGAATTATTATGAATTATTACTTTGATTTAACAACAGATTTACCTGCATTAAATCAGAATTAATGTTAATTCTGTGCATAACTATCCATCCAATTTTATTTTTTTATGAATTTCATGTTGCAATTCATGATTCTGCAGATAGATGCGAACATTTGCTGTGGGCGGAGGTCGAGTTTATTGAATATTCATGGCTACTACTACTACTCATATTGTAGATGAAATGCATACAAAGCACGCGCGTTTTTATTCCACGCTTGGGGCTGTTTTACGGGGAAAACGCGGAAGACTAACAGGAGCAATAACCGCTTTTTTAATTACACTTTTAAATTTATTTTTGCGTTTTACGTTTTCTCGATAAAATTTGTATCAAAGCAATTTGTTTTTTGGTAATTTCAAGTTCTTTTATTCTCTTAATTAATTAGAATTTTGCGAATGAAAGAGTGTACGGTTTTCTATGGTGGCACAATAATCATCTTTCAGGCGTTTTCTGAAACGTTATTTCAATTAACACCTCTTGTAACTGGGCGGATAAATAAAGTCCGACCGTTTCGTGGTCTTCTCATCTCCGAGGATGACGTTGGCTGTGTGTGAATCAGGGCATAAGCGATAACTATTCATTCGCTCGGCAATGTTTGTAGCCTTCGTCTATAAATAATGTACGAAATATGTAAATCTGGAATATGCTATGTATACAGACATACGCGTACACACATTATAATTTCGCGAGAGTGTTAAATGGAGGGAAACGCGCACAGATCGATTTCGACTCACCTAATTATTTCCCTATTACATACATCAGTGTGCAACGTTCGCAATACGCGAATATTCCAAGTAATTAAGATTTCGGCAACAGTTTCCACGCGAAACCGAGCGTGAAATTGAGACGAATCGCTGTTCGAATGAGCCAACAAAATGTGTAATTGGATTCATTAAGCGCAACTTTCTTATATTTAAAGTTGAAGTTTTTGGTGAAGATCACAACAGATTCGGACATAAATACGTAAATATGAATTGGGGGCAG
>NW_017098246.1:0-3272 GCF_001412225.1 Nicrophorus vespilloides
AAAACACTGCTTTTTCGAGCAATTTTTAAACTTTGAACACGAATTACAGCCAAACGGATAAAACCACAGTAATATATCTATACTTTGCAGATTCCCCAAACATTCAGCTTTATATGCATCTTTTGGATTCATTCTAAGTATTATAGTTCGAGAAAATCAATGAAATGTGAAAAGACTGCTTTTTTAAGCATTTTTTAAACATTGAACGCGAACCGCAAACAACAGAAAGCTGTAAGTGGGCTCGATCGAAAGGTGAGATTTTCTGATTTAATTTGAGTATAATATGATGTAATTATCTAGTCGGGTTCTCGAGATATTCACGAAAAACTGAAGACATCGCAAATCGTCGTTATTCAGTTACGTAATAATTATTACGTAACTATTCCTACGTAATATATTGCATAAGGGTGGCGCTTCTTTAAAATTGTATAATTTGATAAATTAATTAACATTAATGGCTATCTGACCAATTGATAAACATATTGCAACAAATAATAACATATTTAATATTCATATTAAAATTTTAAGTTACATTTCCAAAGAGTGATTCTTTCGCTTTCATTTGATACTAAGTTCATCAATATTGGTTAATTATTAAGAAAGTTATTAAGCTTTAATGTGACGGCGGTTTTCGCTAATCGCAACGCAAGTCCCTCCCCCCATTTGAATCTCAAAAATGGCTAAAAATTTCGATTTGCATCAGGAGCACAGGAGTAGCGAGGAGGTATCTAAGCTCCTAGTAACGGTAGTTCCAATGCAACGGTAGTTCTATCGCAACGGTAGTTCTAACGCATCGGTAGTTCCAATGCTACAGCCACTTACGCTTGTGTGAGTGAGCGAACTGTCATTGTGACAGCTGTCAGGAAATCAACTGTTACAAATTATATTCAATGGTCTTTATTGGATTTCCTGATTATTCTGCAATGTTTTGAATGCAAACTTAATGAATATCATTCTTTGGTGCTTTCCTCTTCTACTTCCTTTTATAGAAAACTTTTTGGAACAGCACATTTCATATCGGGCAAGTACCAATGCAATATGTTAGCAAAAATCAGGTACTAATGTTATTTGATATAGAAGATGATTCTACAAGTCATTTTACAAATTGAAGAAGTGTCTTCACCTAAGTATTTGCATTAATTGCTAATAGCCCATATATAAATAGTCAACTTGTCATTAATCGATTGATAAATTTTAGGTGATGATGATGATGTACAGTTGATTTCCAAAAAGTTGTAAGCAACATCCATATCCAAAATTCTTCTAGGAACTGGTGGTTGAGAAAATACAGACCATTTTCCAAGATGTAATTTTTCTCCATCTGTCATTTGCCAAATTCCAAAGTTTGTTAAGTAATTATGAGGAAGCCATTGCAGCTACAAACCTATATTTACGCTTATTTTTATCTCTGTATATTCAAGACCAACATACATATTAAAATTTCTTCTGGGAGCTGTTGGTTGAAAAAATACAGGCCATTTTCAAAGACATTATTTTACCATCTATCATTTGACTATTACCAAAGTTTGTTAACTAATTATGATGAAGCCATTTTAGCTACAAACCTATATTTACATTTATTTTTATCTTTATACATTCAAGATCAACACTTATGGTCAAATTTCTTCTGAAAATTGTTGGTTTAGAGCATACAAGCAGTTTTCTAAGTCGTCATTTTCCTTAGTTGTGTATGTTTGTCCGCAACCAAACATACACATGGCTTGTATATTTGGTTGCCTATAATAAATAAATTTTCAAAAATTCAATCTGAAAATATCATTCGCACAAAATTTCAGCACCTTACAAAGTTGAAATATCGTTGCTAGAACGATTTAAGCAAGTTCATTTGAAAGGCGAGTGTTCCCAGTTTATGATTATTGTATAATTATACATTTATCTTGCGTTGTTATCTTGTAATTTAAGAAAACTTCGATACTTTTGATAGCTCATAGCAAGTGAACGGATGATTGCAGAAAGCTGACAATGAGCTCGCTGGAAAGATGAGATTTTCAGCTTTAATTTGAGTATTCGATATTTAACTTGCGCATCAGACAGACAGAAATATTATACAATCTCTAAAGATCATGCAAAACTTGATCTGTATTTCATGGTGACTCCTCATACTAGAGAAAACACTATTGTCTGTGCCTTCAGTTAAGATTTAAATTTTTGTTACTGATTTTTTCATATTTCCACTGCATCTGCTACTCAGAAATGTTATTCTATCTATAAAGATCATTGAGGAAGCAACAATGGAAGCAACAATAGATTCATGGGTGTTGCTGAATCTTCCTGAAAGAAGAAATACTTTTAGTTTGATTCTGGGGATTTAGTGAAAATTTATATTTTTTGATATTCCAGTATTTTCAATGCATCTGGTACTCAGATATGTTATACTATCTCTAAGGAACATGTAGGAAGCAAAAATCGATTCATGGGTGTTGCTGAAACCTCCTGAAAGAAGAAATACTTTTAGTTTCCTTCTGAGGTTTTGATGAAAATTTATATTTATGATTTTCCAGTATTTTCACTGCATTTGGTATTAAGGTGTGTAATACTATCTCTAAGGATCATGTAGGAAGCAACAACTGAGTACCAGATGCATGTGAAAATACTGGAAATATCAAAATGTAAATTTTCATCAAACCCCAGAAGGAAACTAAAAGTATTTCTTCTTTCAGGAGGTTTCAGCAACACCCACGAATCTATTTTTGCTTCCTACATGATCATTAGAGATAGTATAACACACCTGAGTACCAGATGCAGTGAAAATACTGGAAAATCAAAAATATAAATTTCAATCAAATCCCCAGAAAGAAACTAAAAGATTTCTTTTTTCAGGAAGATTCAGCAATACCCATGAATCTATTTTTGCTTCCTACATGATCCTTAGAGATAGTATAACATATCTGAGTACCAGATGCAGTGAAAATACTGGAATATCAAAAATAGTAAATTTTCATCAAAATCCCAGAAATTGAAACTAAAAGTATTTCTTCTTTCAGGAGGATTCAGTAGATCACCCATGAATCTATTGTTGCCTCCTAGATGATACTTAGAGATAGTATTACACACCTTAGTACCAAATGCAGTGAAAATACTGGAAAATCAAAAATATAAATTTTCATCAAATCCCCAGAAAGAAACTAAAAGTATTTCTTCTTTCAGGAGATTCAGCAACACCCATGAATCTATTGTTGCTTCCTACATGATCCTTAGAGATAGTATAACACACCTGAGTACCAGATGCAGTGAAAATACTGGAAAATCAA
>NW_017098247.1:0-19139 GCF_001412225.1 Nicrophorus vespilloides
TTAATTTACTATTTATTAGTTAAAAAAAGTACATTAATAAAACAATGATTATAGATTTTGTTCATCTCTTTTATAGACTGAAATATTCTAATCTTAATTCCGCTTTGATAAAGAGAATTTCTATTTCAAACTCACTTAAAATTTGTACAGATTACAGATTATATAATAATAGAATAATTAGTTTTACAGAAGTTTTACATAGTAAAAAATTGTAACTTTAGTCGAAATTGTTAACTTTTAATTAATATTATCTGAAACAATTCTAAACCTTTTGACCTCTTGATCAATATTTAATTACATCAAACTGTTCTAAAAAGTACATTATTTAACTTTTTTTTTTTAATTGTAAAATTCTTGGTAATTTCGCTTTGATAAAGAGAATTTCTATTTCAAACTCACTTAAAATTTGTACAAATTACAGATTATATAATAATAGAATAATTAGTTTTACAGAAGTTTTACATAGTAAAAAATTGTAGCTTTAGTCGAAATTGTTAACTTTTAATTAATATTATCTGAAACAATTCTAAACCACTTGATCAATATTTAATTACATCAAACTGTTCTAAAAAGTACATTATATAACTATTTTTTTTAATTGTAAAATTCTTGGTAATTCCGCTTTGATAAAGAGAATTTCTATTTCAAACTCACTTAAAATTTGTACAGATTACAGATTATATAATAATAGAACAATTAATTTTGCAGAAGTTTTACATAGTAAAAAATTGTAGCTTTAGTCGAAATTGTTAACTTTTAATTAATATTATCTGAAACAATTCTAAACCTCTTGATCAATATTTAATTACATCAAACTGTTCTAATAAGTACATTATATAACTATTTTTTTTTAATTGTAAAATTCTTGGTAATTCCGCTTTGATAAAAAGAATTTCTATTTCAAACTCACTTAAAATTTGTTCAAGTTCTAAATAATTCATAGAATTTTTTCGTAATTTGTTTATAGAACTTGTCTATGATTTAGAAAACAACATCAAGTAAACTTTTTTTTTATAAATTCATTATATTGTAAATTATTAAAGGAGGCAGAAAAACTGATCGAAATTTATTAATATTTCACATCATTTATTACTTCTTGGAAACTGAATTCTCCGAAAAGTAAAACAAAATGAGGATAGAGAAAGTAAATAAACAAAAAAAAAAAAAGTAGAATAAATTCAATTATCAAATATAAAATTAAAAAAAAATTATTGTCAATCACATGCTTAATGATACAATTTGAAACGGAACGAATACAATAATAACGTTTTGAGATTTTAAAGTATTTAACTAATTGATTTCTATAATAGTTTCGACCTTCGTTTTTATTTCTCGTCTTTATTTTTTATTTCAAATGTATTCTTGACCTATAATATTCACGGAAAGAATTCGGAAATTTCAACAGAAAGGATGAGTCAAAATGTCTATTCGTAGAAACGGCGCTACTAAAAATTGTTGAACAAGTTCAGTGTTAAAACGAAATGATCAAACAATGCGTTTTGTATCGAGTCTGATGAACTGCAGTAGGAGGCTTGGCGTCCAATTTAAATATGACACGTCGCGAATGGAAAATGCGGGCTTCCATTTCACTCGTCTGGCTGCTGATGCTGTCTCCTTTTTCTTTGCAAGAACAATGTTGAAGAGAGACGAAGCCCGTTTTATTGTATGCGTAATGAGACTTGGATCGATTGTGTTTTCAAATTGGCACGGGCAGACAAACGGGGAGGGCAGTATAATGATTTGTTGTGTTTGATTGAGAGAGTAAGAGTGAGTGAGGGAGAGATCGATATGAAATATTTATGCCGAATGCCGGGGGATCAAACGGAAGGGCCGTGCGAGTAATTTGAAGCGTGGACAATTGAAAAATTTGAATATGCACGTGGACCGAAGCCGGCACGAGGCGCGGCCGTCCCCCAATAAATTATGAATAATAAATAATTCGACACCCGATGAAGAGAATGCGAGAAAGGGTTTTTTCTTTCCCGAGAAAACTGAACTGTTCGCTCACTCAATGTTACCTATTTTTTTTTTGTTTTGTTTGTTTCCAGATATCTTACGGCCGGCTGCGACTCTTTGAAGCTGATCCTGAAACACTTCGGTCCGGTGATCAAGACGAACGTGCAAGCGCCGGCAGGTAGTTTCGGGGTGGACATTCCCAGGGAGGAGAGGTACCAGAAGTCGGTCAAGTGCCACGAGAAGTTGGAAAGCATCCGACTGCTGCTCCTCAAGAAGCAATCGATGCCAGGTAACGTCGCTAACACCTTCAAGGAGATCCAGACGATGATGAAGAACGCCCTCGATTGAAGATCAACAATCTTCCATCCCCTTAATTTTTTGTTTTTAACCTCTTCGATTTTGAAAAAAAAATCTATTATTTTTATAATTAATTAATTCGTCGCTGATGTTGTGATCCCAATTATTATATTTTTTCTCTCTCTCTTCCTTTACAATTAACAAGCACTGATTTACATTAAAAAAAAAAAAGAAGAAACAAATCTGTTTGTTTGTTTGTTTTTTTTTTATTCCTACGAGGGTAGATTTCCTAACTATTTTTGTATAAAACAAGTTATTTCAAGTAATTTGTCGCGAACGCGAATCGAATCCGTCCAAAATTTTTTCTACAAACAAAAATTTTCGTTTTGCATTCGTTCAATTAAATTTATTTTCTTTTTTACATATTTCCTGTTTTGTTTTTTTATATAATTTCACCCTCTTGCCTTTTAATAATAATATAAAAAAAAATAAAATAAAAAAATATATATATATATAAATACGATTAGTGCCATTATGTGATTATATTTTGTTTAATTTTAAAGAAAATATGTATTTTTTTTTGTTTGTTTCTTTGTCGTTGCTGTTGTTTCTTAATGATTTCTCTTTTTTTAATCGAACTTGTTGTTTGTTGTTTTTTTTTAAATTTGTTTGTTAAATTTGTTTTATGTTAATGAATTTGGCCTTAATGAAGTAAAAAAAAAACAATGTACGTAAAAATAAAACCCGCAATTCTAATTCTGATGTAACGATTAATATTATGTAATAATTATAAGGATAGTAAAGCAAGAATATATATATATATAACGTGTCGTATTCACTTTATTTTGTATTATGATTGTATAAATAACTTGTAATATATTTATTAATTATGATTTGTAATAATATTTATAATGAGAAATGGAAAAGAAATAAAATTGTGTAACGAATGGACGACGTTCATCAATTTCATCGTTAACCCCTCACAGTTTTAAAGACTTTGTGTAAACAGACATTAACACTGCAGGCGTCGGCTCGAAAACCCTTTCACCTATTATTCGCTTAGTTTTTTTCTTCTTCTCTCAAATCCTTGTTTGCTCCTGAATTTATTCGCTCCGGTTTCCATTTAGATGTTATCCTCTTAGTAATGGTTTTACGTGTGTCACCCTTAGGGGTAAGATTTCATCTCGTGATTAAGTGATTTTATTTAAATATCTTCTTTTGGTTTTACGCTCAACTATTCGATACTTTCAACAATATTTCTTTTTTTTATTTATACAATTCATTTACACTAGATTTACAGAAGACGTCAATTTGAATTGTATAAAAACATTTTATTTGTAGAATTTTGTATAATTGCTAATAGATTTCAAAAAATAAGTAATTAAATCTTTTTTTATAAAAAGTATAATTAGGGTCAATAAAAATAAGAAATTTACCGTTTATTTTGAAAGTGAACTAAAATCTAAGTCAGAGATTTAAGAGTTTGCGTTTCGATAAAATTAAAAATATACAAAGATGATACCAATCTCTCGCATTGCTTAAGTTTATTTAAAAGAGTTAAATTAACAATTCCTATTAAAATAGCAGCAATTATTGTGTCAATAAAATGTGTTTTCTTACCACAAATGGACTAAAGACACTTATAAAAGTAACAGTTAGATTTTTAATAAAATTTAAATCAGTTCAAGTCCTTTACTAACCTAATGGTAGTTTAGGTTTACTTTTTGTAATTATCTTGATAAAAATAATTTATCTATCATCAAAACTGCAATATTTACATAAATATATTGTAAAAATTAAGTAAATTTAAATAAACTTTTGTTAGGGTAAAAAAATGTTAGCATATTAAAAATTTTTTGAAAGTAAACGTTGGAATTAAATAATAAACACTTAGTTTAACATAAATGTTTAATTTAACTATTAAGTTTATAATTACTGCGAATTTTTCAATTTAGATGACAAGAAACAATTTACTTAACGATAAAATTAATTAATTAAAACATCTAATAATAAAAGCATAGTTTTCTTTAAATCTATAAATAAAATAAAATCACTTTGAATTTACTTTATTGAATATTTTCTTAAATTCTTTTAACACAACTGTAGTAAATTTTCTTATTAGTGTTTTTAGATTAAAAAATGATTAGTTTTCATTATTGAATAGGAGTTTTACAACAACAAAAAAGTCTCTTTGAAATAAACCATTTTACAAATAAATGGATAAACGTATGTAGCTTGGAACTAGTGCATGCAAAGCAGTATTATTGCGCTTAAATATAATCCAGGATTGATTTGTAAAAATGTAGGGTTGAACGGAAACTGTTTGCTGAAGATATTATGCATATGCTTGCTCGCTGACATCACCCTTTTTTTTATGGTGCATACATTTCCATAGATGTAATCTGCATATTATGCAGCGTGAAACCGAGCCCCCAATTGCGACACCAAATTATGAATTATTTTTGTATGTATGTATGTATAACCAAATCCCGATTAACGCCTTTGTCGTACGCTGGAGCCGTTATTAACATACATTTCATTGCGAAATCGAGCACCTGTATTTGCATACTATCGCGAAGCTGAATGAAATAAGTTGATGGGGTGGAAACGATATGAATCGACTTATGATCGAAGATACTCGGATCGATGTCAGGTGTGAGCGAGTGCGTGTGGGCTACTATATAGTATATCATTCGAAGGGGATGCAATTACATCCTTTACTGACACAACCGATCATCGTTTAACGCTCCAATAGATCCGAGTCAAAAGGTTTCGTAACTACAAGACCAGTGACGGTTAATTAAAGCGTATGTTTCATACATTAGCAATTAATCAGATGCGGATGATCCACGGATGACCAAATTTTACCAATTAACCTGGGATTACCGGTGGTCTATGAGCTCGAGTAGCTTCATGGGTGGCCACGTGGCAGATTCGCCCTTAGAAAATTTATTATTTGCGTTTTGTGTTTCCTTAAGCTACCAGAAAAGACCCTGGGGCGTGGCACAAAGCGGAGAAGAGTTTCAATTACGACTTGCGCTCCTCATTTTCCGCTGCTGAGGATTCCCTTTCTTTCTTCTTTTCATACTTCTTTTTTTTTGTTCTCTCTCTTTCTGTTCGATCTCGTCACGCACGCTCCACGAATCCGCTCTTTTGCTCCCAACTTTCCACGTGAAAGTCCATTAAATACAGATTTTACACTTTTCCCTTGCAGTCGACGACGAAATTTCGCGCAAAAACACTTCATCCTTGTTACCGCCAAGAGACCGTTTGTTGCGCTCCGCAGCAAACTTTCTAATAAATTTTTTGGTTTCGATTATTCACAGGTATACAAATTGGGTCTTGATAATCAACTGACACAGATCAGTATTAACAAAAGTTTACAGTTTAAACTGTTGTCAATATTTCTAAAATTTATCAATATTTTCTTATGCATTTGATGATTACTAATGAGAAATTAATTACAGTTTGTAGGGATACAACAAATATTGTCAATATCGATATTAGTGTTATATCATATTAAGACATCATTATAGGCAGAAATAAGGGGCGCAGCAAGGAATTATTGCGCCTGGTGCAAAATATCTCATTTGCGCCCCTTCCTCGAGAAATCAAAGGAGCCAAATATTTCATTTGCGCCCCAATCATCAATACTATTACCAGCGCCTCTAGGTTTGATGCGCCCATAAGTGCATTAGTAAGTTATGTAATAAAATCTTATTTAAAGTCACAATAACTCATAAGTGCATTTCATAGCAATCATAGTACAATCTTTATATTAAGTTTAGTTTTCTTTATTATCTACTTACAATATCTACTGTAAAATTGTAGCAAACGACGAATTATATCGTTTATGTGTGAAAAGTCATAAGGAAGACCATTTTAAACCTGCCAAAAAGTGTATAAGAAACAAGAAAATTTGTATAAAATACGTACCAACAATTTTACAAAATAATTTGTTAATATAAAAGTTTAATGTCATTCTAATTTCACTATTTTTGTCAAATTTATGTTTAATATTGAAATTTTTAAACATATTTGAACCAATTATATAATATACGCTAACGGTAGAGGTTTGTGTATTTTTTGTCAAAATGACAGCTGTCACCAAGTGTCAAAAATTGTATATTTTACAAAATAATTTGTCAGTGTGACTATTTCAAAGGTTTAATGTCAGTCTAATTTCACTATTTCTGTCAAATTTATGTTTAATATTGAAATTTTTAAATATATTTGAACCAATTATATAATATACACGAACGGTAGAAGTTTGTGTAATTTTTTGTCAAAATGACAGCTGTCACCAAGTGTCAAAGTGTCAAAAATTCTATATTATGATCAATTAGATAAAGCAATACAATTACAAACGCGACAAAAAGGTTGAGAAACTCTTGTATTCAATACTTTTTTTTTAGTTGAACTGCAGTTGTACCTGTATAATTGCATACAATTTGTTAATTTGAAAGTCGTGTCGAGCGATCAGGTTGCTCGCAGCGTTTTGCAAATGAGCCGTACTAAATGCAGTGTGACAAAGGGAGGGTGGGTCAGCAGTAGTTAATACAGAAAATATGTAAATGCGTTGTGCGCAATTAGCGCGTTCCGCCCTTTTTTTCCATTAGCTTCGGCTGTGCGGCAAGTGCAACGTTCTTCTCCGTTCGCATTTGCATATCGCGTTGTAATAGGGTTGAAACGGTGCATGGTTTTAAAGCGACACCCCCGATTAAATGAATATCAACTATGGTTTATGCATACATAAAACTAGTGTATGTATGGACGATTAAGATTCGGGATCGGAGCACGTGTTAAAACTCTGGCGCGACACACTTTAACACTTGTCATTAACAACAGATGGGCATGCCCAGGATTTATAGGACCTCATTTGATTTTATAATTAACAACGTTATTTATTAGAAAGAATCAACCCTTCTTCATCACAATTGGAACTTAACAGAGTCACAGTTTATATTTTGAAACTGCTTAAGTACTCTCAATTCATTTAATTCTTATTTAACACAATCACTTTTACATAATAAAAGTAAAGAAATGAAAACAACTAAAAAATTATTGTCTTTTAAAAAATACATTGTTTCAAGCTCATAAGAATCATTGATTTTAATACAAATAGGAAAATATTGTTTAAATTGTTTTTAAGAAAAAACTTTACTTTCTGTCAAACCGAAGAATATAACACTTTTTAAGTTAATTATTGTGTTTTTAAATTATTATTTAAAAAAATTATTATTATTTAAAATTATTAGTATTTTGCAGTTATACAAGTAATTGTCAAAATGTCAAATCGTATAAAAGTAACGAATTGAAGTTAACAAAGCAAATGATTGCATTTCTTAAATAATTTCTTTGAACTAGTTGTTTTTATGTACAAATCGTATCTATAATAAATTAATACTAAATTTTAATATTCAATAGGAATAATCAAAATCGGCTTTTCTCGACCTTTTTTCCACATGATTATTGTTTGACAGTTTGACAATTTCTTGTTTTAACACACAATCTATCATTTCACGGCCCATTAAAAATTAAGTTTTTCACCAGTTCTTCGATTTTACACAAATGACAGCTGTCATTTTTCAACTCATTAAAAATGTAACTCGTGTAAAAGATTAAGGACCTCTTTAGATTTACAGAAATGTATTTTATTTAACATTTAGTTCTTCGAAACTACTCATCAAAATCAGGGTTTCTCGACCTTTTTGCCATACGATTATTGTTTGACAACAATTTCTTGTTTTGACACACAAGATGACAGCTGTCATTTCGCGACCCATTAAATAAATTAAGTTTTTTACCAGTTCCTCGATTTGACATAAATGAGAGCTGTTATTTTACAACCCATTACAAATGTAACTTATATAAAGGATCAAGGACTTCAAGGATTATTATTTGACACCAATTTCTCGTTTTGACACACAAGATGACAGCTGTCATTTCGCGACCCATTAAAAAATTAAGTTTTTCACCAGTTCCTCGATTTGACACAAATGAGAGCTGTTATTTCACACCCCATTATAAATGTAAGTCATATAAAGGATCAAGGACCTCAAGGATTATTGTTTGACAGCAATTTCTCGTTTTGACACACAAGATGACAGCTGTCATTTCGCGACCCATTAAAAAAATAAGTTTTTCACCAGTTCCTCGATTTGACACAAATGACAGCTGTCATTTCATAACTCATTAAAAATGTAACTCATGTAAAGGATCAAGGACCTCTTTGGATTTACAGAAATGTATTTTATTTAACATTTAGTTCTTCGAAACTACTTGATTCATATGTAAACAAATTGACACAGATTATATTTTTACATTTTCTTAATCTCGTATTTAATTTAACATTTAGTTCTTCAAAGTTGCATTAATTTACACTTCCAATTTTAAAATTAAGAGAGAGAGAGTGACTTTATAAATCTTAACTATGTTTAGAATATTACTCAATGGATGAGATATATTTTATTATATAATTAACAATCAATTCTTCAATCATTTTCTTAGTTCCAAAGAAGCACACAGAATTGGAAATGTTATTGTATTTGATATGTAGAAAGGTGTCATAATTTATATGTCTAAATCTCTTAACTATTAGCTTTTTTTTGTGAAAATCTTGTCTAAACTGACAATAACCTGAATGTAAAGTTCAATAGAATAGCTGCAGGGAATCAATGACTTTATGTGCGTATAACGATCGACAGTCGAAAGCAATAATGTCGGGGGTGGTTCTGCAATTGTGCGGTAAACAATGCTCTAATCGTTTCGAATTTGAAAGGCCATTGAGCCCATTGATTCCCAATCCGCCCACGCACGTATACACACACACACCGTACGTATATTATGATCATTGACAGACAGGGCTAATTTCCTAAATAAATAGTTTATAGGCCCTTATTATGGCTTCGATATTCAATGCAACTGCCCTCCTAGCCGAGGGTCGACGCATTCATTCCAGACGTCAGAGTCTGACATTGAAATGGGAACTTATTACACGCCGACGTTGTTTCCTCATCGGATTAAATCCGCACTACTTTCGATGCCTCCCGGACTTGATTCTCTGCAGATTTCGTTTCTTTTTTTTATATACTTATATTGTTGTTGTTGTTGTTGTGCGTAGCTTTTGGGTCTCATAACTATATGTTATTATATTTTGATATGTGAATTTCGGTGCCCATCTGTTTACGCCCTGAATACGACGCCCTTTGTGACCCGTCGGCTAATTTAAACCAGGAAACACGTCCCATTCTTCGACGAGATTATGTTTTCAAAACACATCCATACATTGGGCGTTAAACAAATTATATAGACTCACATTACATAATACCTAAGAATGAACAACAACAAAAAAAAACTATATATTGTTCAATATTTTCGAGGAGCGTTCAGTTTACCCCTATCATTACTACCAATAAACACATCGTGTGAGGAAATATCAAGTAATTTATTTATATATTTACAAATTGCTTTTAAAACAAAGCAGTCAATTTAAATTTCCCAAGAATTTAATAAATATCTAACGAATCTTATTAATTAGTAAAAATACCTGAAAACTCTTGATTATTTTACTTATGGTTTGTAGTTTTTGAGGAATTCATTCAAATCAAAATATAATAAAACTAATATTTGAATAATTAATTATAATTTAAGTAAAATACAATTATAATTAATATTATGATAAAAATGTACCATTGAGTATTATATTCTTTATATAAGACAATAATTAGTGTTATCTAATTCACTGAATATTCAATTAAAAAAAAAATACTGAATGGTTAATAGAAAATTACAATTTTAATTTTGTAACTTTTTTAATGATTTGTTTTTGTAGCTGTACCCAACAATTAGTTATCAATCACGAGAAACGACAGGTCTACGTCCATTTTTCATTGGCATTCCAAGCAATAATGATAATAATAACAAAGCTGTGGCTTCGTCCAAGACAATGTAATCAAAATCGGTTATACTTAGGTGGAGAGAAACGGCGATTTCTCGTCGACCGCAACAAAAAGGAATCAATAATGAACGGCGGCTCTCCGCACTTCTTCTCGACGAAAACCACACGCGCTGCGGTTTCGTAATAACAATTTTAATGTTACGTGACTCTTCTTGTGTACAAGATTTTTCCTCCACCGCCGAAGAACGACGAACCCGAACAACAATCGCAAAACTCAAGTTTCCCAAAACACTATTAGATGAATGATGAATTGCGTAAAGTGCGATGTTTATCGGGGGACCGGGCAAGGATTATCGTCGGCCGCTTTTTTTTTAATGACTGTTTTTTCGGATTTTTTTTTTTTAGTTGTGTAAGGGCATCATACCCTTCCGATTTTTGTCATGTTAAACGGCGGCACAGGGCACGGTCACGCTCCCTAAACACAGGGACACACCACGTGTACAACTAGACAGAAATTGCGCTGATAACGTACACAAACGTTGGACCAAAAAAAAAATACTCTTGATTGATGATGTCGGAAAGGGGGAGGACACCGTGAAATTGCGATTTTCAGTCTTCGGGGTAAAAAAAAAATATTATGTGTGTGTGTGTCTGGTTCTGAAGAATGGAACTGGAACAGCGGAGTGGACGTGATGGTTTTAAACCGTGCAGTTTAAAGTGGAACCACGAAATAATCGAGAAAATACGACTTGGATGGATGATTTAATGACAAATTTGAATTAGTAACAAAGATTACATTTCCAACTAAATAGATAGAAAATTAGAAAATATACACATTAACTCAAATCTTGTGATTTGAGAAATCCTTGTACAAATTTGTTATTACTACAAAATATCGCATTTCGTGACAAATAATATTTTACTTCTGATTATTTATTAAATTGGTTCTATTTCTATGAAAAATGAATAGAAAATTGTGAAATCCAACTATTATCGAAATTATAGTTAAATTCGTTAATAATTTCTATGCAAATTTCTCTTTTTTATTTCTTTGAATCATTCAAAACGTGACATTTTTTGAAAAGAATTACAATTTTAATTTTGTTCTATTTCTTAAAGAAATGAACGGAACTTTGGTATATATAATTACTTCTTAAATGTAGATGAAACACAGCAATCTCTCGCATAGTGGTGATTCATTTAGTGCGGATTAGTACTGTTTAAAAATTTCAAAGCAAACTAAATTTGAATTGATGTTAAAGAAACGGTTTGTTTTTGTATGTATTTAGTTCCTCGATTAGTCCGGTTTCTTACATTTAATTCATTGAAAACAATATTTTAAGTTTCGTTTTTTTTTTCATTAAATTCACCTATTGAAATTGTTAAATTTCAAATCAATCCTAATTTTTTTTTCTTTCCTCTAATTTAACAACAATTATAGCTTTAAAATGTATGTTTACATAAATATTCTCGTTTAAACTCAAATTTAAAGTTAATTACTTTTAGAATTTATTTTTATAAGCATATTTTATACTATTATTAATATGTGTAATTATATTTATTGTAAAAAAAAATCAATATTTTAGACAGAAAAACTTTGCATCAATAAATTTTTATAATTATTTAAATTATTTGATTTTTGTTCTCTTTGTTTAATAAATAAAAAGTTACTAATGTTAATTTTTATTACGAAATTCAGTGTTTGTTTTTCTGCAATTAGATATCTAGGAAAATACGATAAGAAATAAAGTTATCAACGTTTTGTGGTAAATAATCATATTGCAGAATTCGTTCATTATTTCCACAAAGCACATTCATTCCTAATACTTTTAATATTATTATTATTGAATCTATTTAGCACAAGTTTAAATATTATATGTTTATAAGACAATAACTAAGTTCAATCTTAATCTTATTTCTTAGTCAAAAATGTGTTGTTGTCTTGCGTTTTTTAGATATTTCTAAAAATCTATATCAAAATATCGCAAATTATTTAAAATGTGTGCTGTATAGTTATTGCATAAATGATGATACAAAAATTCTAATTTTATGATTCACAGAAAAATAATGATAATACAATTTCTTTTGTATTTATTTTATCAAGATTTATCAAAGTAAACTAAAAAAATGTATGTTTTATTATACAAGTTAATTAATTATATAATAATATTAAATTTGTAATTATTTATGCTTTGTGCAAATATTTGTTAACATAAAACCAATTTCTTTTCTATGCAAGAATGTTTCTTTTTATAAAATCGGTATATTTTTTGAAAAATCCAATTTTACTTTGTTCCCTCTTCTTACCTGAAAGGGTTTTAACATGTAGAAATAATGTTGTTTCATGTTCCGTGCGAGCGGCGAAACGAATGCCCGAATGCATCGATTTGGTGGCCGTGTTAAAAAAAGGTGCAAAAAGATAATTCAGGATAACCATCTAACATCATGTTTCAATCCTTCCCGTCTCTTTGTTCTCCCAAAAAAAGGGGTGGTTGCCGTTACAACTGCAATAATAATCATCATCATAATTACACCACCGAGGATGATTTTTCCTCTACATTAAACATCGACAATGCAAAACATTTCGTCCTGCAAACAACACAACGTTATAACAACACAGTAGAGAGAAAAAAGGGTTGTTCAAAATTTAAACCCGGCCGAGCAGAAGGAATGGCCCATTGAAGTGTGCAAACATCGATAATTTAATTTATTTTTATTCTCTCTCTCTGTGTGTGCGCATTTTTTTTTCTCACTCCCTTTTGCGCAGTCTTTTCCTGGCGAAGCCGTTAAAAATCTAAAAGTAGAGGAAAATCTTCGAAGGTCGCTTTCTCTTAATGGATGGAAGTGAAGACTTGACGTTCCTCCCTCGGGACAAATGTCGGGTATAAATCTCACGCTAAATGCGAACGGAAGTTGATAATTCATTAAACTCCTATTATCGCCGAGGCTTTTTCCTCTTTCGATATAAATACGCACTTTGGGAACGAAAACACTGTACGAAATACACAAGAAAACAAACAAACATCGTTTACCACGATAACGTAGATTTTGAAGTTTCGGTATTTCCATCTCACCAGTTAATTACAATCTTTCAGTCAATTACAAAACACATAATCATTACTTTTTTTTTAAAACTAACTTTAAAGAATTAATAAAGCTTCTAAAACTAAACATAAATCTTTAAGTTTAAGAGAAACACATAATAATTATAAATTTAAAAAAAAACCTAGTTGACCTTTTGATGAAAATTATACAAACATTAATTAACAGTTAGAATAACTTCAGTATTTCAATTACAGTTTTACTTTTTGCAAATGTTTGACGGGTGCTTCGTGTACGAAAAAAATTACAAATTAACAAATCTTCTATGCTGTCTGGGCGTGAATCCCTAACGTAGGAAGATTCTGGGCGCCACTTCCTTTTAATGAGAGGAAGAACTCTAATAACTGATTCCTTCTCCGACGGTGGGCCTTGGCTCCTCGAGAGCACACAAATCTCTCTTCTCCAAGACTTGACCCGTCTTCCTTCGCGGTTCGATGATGTTTCTT
This sequence comes from Nicrophorus vespilloides, assembly GCF_001412225.1. Taxonomy (NCBI): domain Eukaryota; kingdom Metazoa; phylum Arthropoda; class Insecta; order Coleoptera; family Silphidae; genus Nicrophorus; species Nicrophorus vespilloides. The sequence continues at coordinate 13,702 of NW_017098247.1, forward strand.
CGAAATTTTGGAAGCATAGTTGCAGCGTTGTCTACTTTACGTAACGTGGTAAAGTAGATGTTTTATGATCTAATTGTACTGAATACAAAAGAAAAGTAATATTTTCATTGTTGGAAAATGAAAAATATTTGATTTTATCTCAATAAATTATAAACTTTCACTATTGCAAACAACTTTGATTTCTTGTAAACTAGTTTTCAGTATTCTGAGCACTTTCTTGTAAGTTTCTTGTAAATCTAACCCGAAAAGGTTAGAAATAAGGCCGGAAGAGATTGATAATAAATTGATATAAAATCTCTTTAATTATAAAAAAAATAGCATAGATTCATTACTAATAGGTAATCAATCATTAAACATATTTTGTATCCTGTTTAAAGAAATCTATAAACAAATATTTATAAAAATGATCTTTTAAATTTTCATCTTTATAATATCCATGTAAAATGTATTCACAATCAAATGAAAGACTTAGATTATAGATTTTAAATACCAAAATTATTGTATTGATACATAACTAGTTTCGTTGAAAAGGTTTGTTCGTAAGTCGGAAGTTTGTAAGTAGGGGGAATCCTAAATGTATTTAATTGATCTTAAACTAATTAAGTAAAGTAAAGAAGAAATAGTACTAAAATGATATATTAATAGAAATGATTTAGTTTTGTAAAACGAAACAGGGAAAAAAAAATGTTATGCTACAATTTCGACCAAGTTTTGTTGCAAAAGGTTGTTCGTAAGTCGAATTTGTTCGCAAGTCGGAAGTTCGTAAGATGGGGGAATCCTAAATGTATTTAATTGATCTTAAACTAATTAAGTAAAGTAAAGAAGAAATATTACTAAAATGATATATAAATAGAAATGATTTAGTTGTGTAAAACGAAACAAGGGAAAAAAAGTGATATACTACAATTTCGTCCTAGTTTCGTTGCAAAGGGTATTTCATAAGTCGGAAGTTCGTAAGTCGGGGGAATCCTAAATGAATTTAATTGATCTTAAACTAATTAAGTAAAGTAAAGAAAAAACATTACTAAAATGATATATAAGTAAAAACGATTTAGTTGTAGAAAACAAAACAGGGGAAAAAAAAGTGATATGCTACAATTTCGTCCTAGTTTCGTTGCAAAGGTTTGTTCATAAGTCGAATTTGTTCGTAAGTCGGAAGTTCGTAAGTCGGGGGAATCCTAAATGTATTTAATTGATCTTAAACTAATTAAGTAAAGTAAAGAAAAAAACATTACTAAAATGATATATAAATAGAAATGATTTAGTTGTGTAAAACGGAACAGGGGAAAAAAAAGTGTTATGCTACAATTTCGTCCTTTTTTTACGGTCCAGAAGGAGTGAATCGAGTTACGATAAAAACGAGATAAATTGCCCGCACATGTTTCCAATTTCACAGAATATATTTTCCCGTTTTTTTTTGTTAGCAAGAATTTTATTGCACTTATTGTTTTGGGTAGGAAAGGGGTGAAAACGGTACGATTTTCACTTATTTCGCTCTGAATTTTTTTTATATATATAGGGGGAACAGCCTTAGCCGTAACTAAATCAATTACAATTTTTATATCCTTCATCAATATATATTTCCTTTATTATTACAGATCGAAAGATATGTATTATAACACAAATCACACAGAAACAACTACGGAATTGAACGTATTTGGTTAATCGAAAAACTTATATCACATTTACATTTATATTTGCACGTTTGTAGAAGAATGAGGACGATCCACCTGTTCCTGGCTAGTTGTGATGTCCTCCGTGATTTATGTCGTTCTTCTTTCGCCCCTGGAAAAAAAAAAGAGCAAGCATCAAAGGACACGGTCAGTTCTGCAGAATTCAAGTGTCAATTTATGTTATTTTTGTGCAATATTCCGCCTTTTGTCGGCGCGAAAAGAGGAGAAATAAAGAATGGGGAAAAAAAGGTATCAAAATACTTTAGTCCTGACAACATATCAATTTCAAACAGTGGAGATGTAAAGGGACAAAAAAAAATCTACAACGCGATGTTCGTTCGGCCAGTTGAAGCTTCGATGATTTCGGGGTGGATGAGGGACTGAAAATTCAGGTTGGACGATTGTCGAGGAGGGTGAAAAAAGTGGCATTTCGCTATTGTCGATGTGTCACTACTTAGCGAGGACAGTAGTTGTAAGGGAGCCGTTTCGTTTATAATGTGTACGTGTATAAATAAATATATCTGGAAAAAAAATGAGAGAATGGAGAGAAGGGAGGAAGGACGTGCAGCAAAAGGGCTTTAGGTGGTGATTCTACCTGGAATTGTAAAGCTAAAGCCCCCATCGAGATTTGTTTCACTGATAGACGTGCGACACTGTTTGGTCCATTTGATTCGATGATATATCGGTCCTATTATTTGATTTTTCTTTTTCAAGTCCGAAATCGCTCCACTTTCTGCTAAATAACACTTCCACAAATTACTCGGAAAAATGAACGAAACGTAAAGAAGTGGGTGTATTAAATGAGGGATGGATGTTTTCTCCATTTGTGAAACGAGTAAAGATCTACAATTCTTCTCAAGAATAATGGTTTCTTCGAAACTCCAGTTTTAATACTTATAGATTTCAAGAAATGATAATATTTTTTATTTCAATTAGCATTTATTTGATGATTCTTCAATGTTTATGAACTAAAAAGTAATTTAAACAATTTTTACATTTTAGTATAATTCTTCACGTCTTATATTTTTAGAAAAAAAAAACAAGAAACTTTATATAAAGGCAAAATAAAAATGTCTGTTTTTAATCAAAATATTATTAATTTCTATTATTTTGAAGTGGAATTCTTCAATTTGTCCTTTAAAAACCAAGTATAAACTGAATTAATGTAAAGAATAATGTTTTCTTGGAAACTCCAGTTTCAATGTTTAAGAACGAAAAAGTAATTTAAACAATTTTTCAAAAATAATGGTTTCTTCGAAACTCCAGTTTTATTACTTTTAGTTTTCAAGAAATGATAATACAATTTATTTGTATTGAAAAAGTAATTTGAACAATTTTCCAAAAATAATGGTTTCTTCGAAACTCCAGTTTTATTACTTTTAGATTTCAAGAAATGGTAATACAATTTATTTGTATTAGCATTTATTTGATGATTCGTCAATGTTTAAGAACGAAAAAGTAATTTAAACAATTTTTACGTTTTAGTAAATTTCTTCACGTCTTATATTTTTAAAAAATAATACAAGAAACTTCATATAAAGACAAAATAAAAATTTCTGCTTTTAATCAAAATATTATTAATTTCTATTATTTTGAAGAGAAATTCTTCAATTTGTCCTTAAAAACTAAGTAGAAACTGAATTAATGTAAAGATCTACAATTATTCTCAAGAATAATGTTTTCTTGGAAACTCCACTTTCAATGTTTAAGAATGAAAAAGTAATTTGAACAATTTTTCAAAAATAATGGTTTCTTCGAAATTCCAGTTTTATTACTTTTAGATTTCAAGAAATGATAATACAATTTATTTGTATTAGCATTTATTTGATGATTCTTCAATGTTTAAGAACGAAAAAGTAATTTAAACAATTTTTACGTTTTAATATATTTCTTCACGTCTTATATTTTTAGAAAAAAAAAAAACAAGAAACTTCATAAAGGCAAAATAAATATTTCTGCTTTTAAACAAAATATTATTAATTTCTATTATTTTGAAGAGAAATTGTTCAATTTGTCCTTAAAAACCAAGTAGAAACTGAATTAAAGATCTACAATTATTCTCAAGAATAATGTTTTCTTGGAAACTCCAGTTTCAATGTTTAAGAACGAAAAAGTAATTTGAACAATTTTTCAAAAATAATGGTTTCTTCGAAACTCCAGTTTTATTACTTTTAGATTTCAAGAAATGATAATATTATTTATTTGTATTAGCATTTATTTGATGATTCTTCAATGTTTAAGAACGAAAAAGTAATTTAAACAACTTTTACGTTTTAGTAAATTTCTTCACGTCTTATATTTTTAGAAAAAAAAAACAAGAAACTTCATAAAGGCAAAATAAAAATTTCTGCTTTTAAACAAAATATTATTAATTTCTATTATTTTGAAGAGAAATTGTTCAATTTGTCCTTAAAAACCAAATAGAAACTGAATTAATGTAAAGATCTACAATTATTCTCAAGAATAATGTTTTCTTGGAAACTCCAGTTTCAATGTTTAAGAACGAAAAAGTATTTTAAACAATTTTTCAAAAATAATGGTTTCTTCGAAACTCCAGGTTTATTACTTTTAGATTTCAAGAAAAGATAATACAATTTATTTGTATTAGCATTTATTTGATGATTCTTCAATGTTTAAGAACTAAAAAGTAATTTAAACAATTTTTACGTTTTAGTATATTTCTTCACGTCTTATATTTTTAGAAAAAAAAACAAGAAACTTTATAAAGGAAAAATAAAAATTTCTGCTTTTAATCAAAATATTATTAATTTCTATTATTTTGAAGAGAAATTCTTCAATTTGTCCTTAAAAACCAAGTAGAAACTGAATTATTATAAAGATTTACAATTATACTCAAGAATAATGTTTTCTTGGAAACTCCAGTTTCAATGTTTAAGAACGAAAAAGTAATTTGAACAATTTTTCAAAAATAATGGTTTCTTCGAAACTCCAGTTTTATTACTTATAGATTTCAAGAAATGATAATATTATTTATTTCAATTAGCATTTAGTTGATGATTCTTCTATGTTTAAGAACGAAATAGTAATTTAAACAATTTTTACGTTTTAGTAAATTTCTTCACGTCTTATATTTTTAGAAAAAAAAAACAAGAAACTTCATATAAAGGCAAAATAAAAATTTCTGCTTTTAATCAAAATATTATTAATTTCTATTATTTTGAAGAGAAATTGTTCAATTTGTCCTTAAAAACCAAGTAGAAACTGAATTAATGTAAAGATCTACAATTATTCTCCAGAATAATGTTTTCTTGGAAACTCCACTTTCAATGTTTAAGAACGAAAAAGTAATTTGAACAATTTTTCAAAAATAATGGTTTCTTCGAAACTCCAGTTTTATAACTTTTAGATTTCAAGAAATGATAATACTATTTATTTGTATTAGCATTTATTTGATGATTCTTCAATGTTTAAGAACGAAAAAGTAATTTAAACAATTTTTACTTTTTAGTAAATTTCTTCACGTCTTATATTTTTAGAAAAAAAATCAAGAAACTTCATATAAAGGCAAAATAAAAATGTCTGCTTTTAATCAAAATATTATTAATTTCTATTATTTTGAAGAGAAATTCTTCAATTTGTCCTTAAAACCCAAGTAGAAACTGAATTAATGTAAAGATCTACAATTATTCTTACGAATAATGTTTTCTTGGAAACTCCACTTTCAATGTTTAAGAACGAAAAAGTAATTTGAACAATTTTGCAAAAATAATGGTTTCTTCGAAACTCCAGTTTTATTACTTTTAG
>NW_017098248.1:0-54131 GCF_001412225.1 Nicrophorus vespilloides
AACAAACCCTACTCCCGATCACAACCCCCACCCCGTATCAATAAGAATTAACTTTGTAAGTAATATAAGTATTTTAGAATTAGTCTTAGTAAAACGTTTATGTGATGAGCATAGTCTCAGTAAAACCCTCAAAGACTGACATAGTCTCAGTAAAACGTTTAAATGATGAGCATAGTCTCAGTAAAACCTTCAGATTGATAGTCTTAGTCAACCTGTCGATTAAACTACATTGTCTTGGAAAGGGACCCCAAGAGTACCAATTATAATAAACTTGTTTTAAACCAATTGAATTATTTAATTCCCAACTACTGAGACTCCACAACGACAACACCAGACAATATTCCACTGTGTCCAGAATTCCATCCCTGGGACACGACAAGACTATGTTCATCTTATGACTTCTAATACTTCTTCTACTTACAAAGTTTTCAGAGTGGGAGTTGTGATCGGGCGTAGGGTTTGTATAAATGAATGATTAAGCGTTCCCACGGGATTCGGCCTCGGTGGTTTTGTTTATTATACTTTGCATTTGTTTATATGAAAAAATGATCGATTACGATTGTACGTGTAATGATCATTATGTGTTTATAATAAGGACTTGAAATCTGTATAAAGGTATAGGAGTATCGATGGGAATGTTTACGTGGCCCCCTTTGTTTATAGTAAAGTGTATCGAACTGAGATCATGATAGAGATTACTTTATGCTGACGTATATGTGTATATAATAATGCGACTATGAGACGCCGTGGATATCTCTAGTTCGTTATTACACTATATTAATAATAACAATTACAATAATAATGGTTGGACACAACAACATGTTTGTGCCATAAATCTACTTGACTATAAATTGACTCAAATACTGAAACTAGATCAACTTTAAAATGTATTATTACATGTATTCTACATTAAATTTAATAACTAAGAAATAAAACAAAGTTTTTCTACTATTTTTTAACTATGTAACAGAATACTTTTAAAAAGAAGCAAATAAATCTTGTAATTTATTTTGGCTCTAAAAACACATATTTACTATTATTCTTTTTATATTTTCTTTTTTTTTCACCTTGAAATCGAAATAGATATTTAAATTGATTGATGGTAATTGCTGCAGTTTGCTTCATAAATGAACAATAACATTATAAAATACGTACGTTCTTGACAGTGATCTTATATTATGTAATAAATCCAATCATTTCTGCTTACCAATACATAATTCAATAAATTATTTCAAATTTTATACGGATGCCTCTGGATTTAATACGACGTAGACTACATATGTATCGATCTTTGCATACATTATTTTCGAGAAATTATCCTTTATAACTCACTTAAAGTAGAAGTATAACCTTCGCGCTATATTTTGCACTTTAGCTGTTACTTCAATTATTGAATAACCTTCTTTAGTTCCTTATTTGGGTATTTTGAAAATCAGGATTAAAAGTAACAACTTTGATATATTAATGCTAATCAACTCGAATTATAATTATTTAAACGACATGTCTAAACTCTAATATATAATACTGTAAATAATAATATTTTAAACACAATAAAAAAAAAACATATCAACATGAAAAACCTTTATACTTTTACATTTTATTGCAACTAATGATAATTGATTAAAACATGAGATACATGATCAAATTGTATAGTAAAATATTGAATTGTTCGGCTTCAATATTATAATAATAAAAATGAAATTCAACTGCTACAAATGGCTATTGACCATAACTAAATTGTTTATTAACTAAATTACCTCTTTTTGTTCGGTTTTAAAGTCCTCGATTAGTCCAGTTTCAAACAGTATGGCATTGCAAATAAAATATTTTACGGGGCGCAATCTTATTTAGCCACAGTCGCAGAATTTCCTTACTGTAACCATGTTTAGTAGATTAACTTCTGTTATTCGAAAGGACCAATTTTACTCATTAACTAAAGAAATGCATTTTATATTAGTTATAAAAAAATAAATTTGATAAATTTGTTTACGCAACAAAAGTCGTTGGCTAAAATACCTTGTTCTAGTTGGATTTTTCTATTTCTTTTACTGGGAACTAAATGTGTGCTAAAAGTTTTTTAATGTGATATAAAATAGCAAACAATATTATTTAGTATAATGCAACATATTTATACAAGTGGACAGTTTATTGTGAAAGTGGTATACGAGATATCACATAATTTGTGATTAATTTAGTATGATATCTCATTTATATCACTATCATGTATATCACTATTTAAATTATAAACATATCTAAATAGTCGTTGGTATTTTAATGTAATCTTTGTATTGTATACAAAAATGATTTGTTTTGCAATTGGAAACATCAAGTGAGTATAACACTATATATATTCAAGTAAAACTTGTACATACAGAAGTGTATAGGTTATTTTGTTATGTTATAACGAAAAGAAAAATTGTATACCAGAATATCATGAAATAAGTTTATAAATTAATATTGTTACTAAATATATATATATATTAAAATTTATCCGTTTTTATAATCTAAATCTTTATAATATCTATAATTCATAAATCTCTATAAATGACTATATTAAACGATTTAAGCTTAAAATTGCATGACATTACCAAATGTACCATTTTTTTATTTTACTCAGTTGTTTATTAAACGGTTCATGTGTATAAGTTTGACTACACTTTTCACGACTTCATCAATTAACAAATAAAATTATTTTAAAAAAAATCTAGAATGGATTCTAAAACACGAATATATAAATCAATGGTTGCCTAAAAAACGATATTAAAACTATTAATAGTCTATAAGAAACTACTGTTGTAACATCATATGATGCATTGGATAAATTATATCAATAGACATCAATAGTATTGCAAAATATAAATCTAATAAGAAACTAAGCTTTGTAAAACCGAACTCGTATAATGATAAAGATTACACGTTTTCTTAATATAATTACTATATATTAATATTTACTCAGAGTTTCTATTCTCTGAACAATTATCATATACACAACAATGCAACCTACAAATAAGAGAATTCTCAAGTTTTATTTAAAGTGCTAAGTAAAATAAATATAATACACACAGAAACTGACATCAAAACTTCTGGTAATCAATTTCTTATTATAAAATATTAATTAGAGCTACAATATTTTAAGGAATTGGGAAAAAGGTTTATGAGAAATGAATTTTCTAACTAAACGTCAATAATTTCAACTGACAAATTTACTAACAAATAAAAATAGATGTGTGATAAAAACATAACTCAGATATTTTTTTAGCAAGAAATACAATAACAGGTTTGTATAATTTCAGATTTGAGGATTATACATAATAAACTATAACGTTTAGACTTCAAGCCGTACAATAAACAAAATAATTAAGTAAATAAAAATAATGAATAAAAATGCACGTGTAAAATTTAATAATACAGCTTTGTAAAACTGCTAATTACCTAGGTTACAAAAATAAAACATACAATAATATTAGAAATTTCTAACAGATTTTTTCAAACAATTAATTAAGATCAATTAATAAAAAAAATACTTACCTTAACTTTGCTATTTATTCAATATATTTTTATTTTTTATTTCGCGAAATTTATTGTAGTCATTTATATTTTGTATTCTATCATTTGAGCTATTATTTAAATAAGTTTATAATACATATGCATACATGTTGTTTTCATGAATGAATGTATAAAATACGTTCGTGGGATAAACACTTTTATTGCGGAAAAAAACGTGCCTAAAATAATTACAATAATTTAAATACTATACATGTAGATGACACGGTTCTTTCTATATTAGTAAAAATAACAAGTTAAAAAAATGGCATTAAAATTGAATAAATTAGAGAGCAAATTTCAGGACAATCAACAACAAAGTATAGACGACAGGAGGGCCGTTGCGGCCATCCTCAGTACACCGCATTTACGAAAAATAAACGAATAACGAACAGAAGAGAGAACCTAAGTTAAATGTTATCACAGTGATAAGATCTGGCTAGATATTTTGGCGTCGATCTCAAAGGAATTTGGACACTTCGATGGAGGCGTTCTTCTTGAATTCAGCGTAATTCTTGTCTGATTGCTGCAAACAAAAGACCATTAAGAAAAAAATAATATAGGGAAAATGGAAAATAAATTAATGTTGATTGGCGTTCATTGAGTTTGATCCTCCTGACTGCAGTCACGTAGCTATCCTGTCACTTATGGTATATCCATTGCAATCTGTATTAATCGACATGGCCATAAGGTATTTGCACGTCGGTATAACTCCTAAGAGCGCGATACAGCCTTGCCACAAATTATCGGATGAAATGCATCTTTCCAAATTCTTCTGAGTGTGAGTCCAAGGCGCGTTCCATTTACATACGATTGCATACCTTCTAATTACATTTTGCAAATTTCTATTGAATTACTCTTTTCACCGTTACTATTCATAATTCCATATTAATTATGCTCTTTGAATACGCACGCAATTTTGCATTGCATTCATAATACACGTTCTATTGTCTGTCATTCAAGATAATTGTTAATGATTTAATGTCAGTTGTTTATGCACGCTTTTCATTCCTATGTATAAATATTTAGTACCTAATAACCATAAATTACAATTTACACGACAATTTAAAAAATATATCTAACAACAATGAGAAAATCTCTGTACGATTTTCATCTAAATTATTATCTAACTGTATGCTAAAATATTATAGTAATCACTCGAGAAAATGTATTATTAACAAAGTAAAAAGTGATACATTAATACTATTTATTAATAACTTTAAGTACTATAGGCTGTAGGTCTTTTTGTCCTCAAATATATGATTTTATTTATGCTAATTAAATGCACATGATTCACTATAAGTTACAGAACTGCGAAATAATATTTTAAAATATAAATTGTCCATCGATTTCTCTAAGGCAGAGATTCCCAAACTATGTGTTCCGTGAAAACTTAGAATGAACTAATTACTTTTTTTCTCATGTTTTTTAATAAACAAGGTGTTGCGTAAAAATTTCAGGATTTACAAACTGTTGCGTCGCAGGAAAAGTTTGGGAAACCCTGATCTAAAGAAACAAATACTGAAAATATTTACTCTATGATAAAAATTTAAATTTTAGAAAAATCGCTAAAATAAAAAAATTGAATAATTTCCTTTCCGTTTCACGAAATATTTTTTTTTATATAAATTATTTTAATATCACGCAGATCATCTGGTATGGAAGGCCAAAGTATGTAAAACTGGTTAGAATTACGTCAATAAGCGCCACACTTTTTCAAAACTGAAATGGAACAGGAAGTTTAACAGCATGAGTGCATATATATACCTTGAGAGCGTCTTTGAGTTCAATGTTGTATAATCGTATAATGCCCTTTAAGTTTCTCCTCAATATCCTGTTGAACTCGTTGCGAGAGATCCTGAACTGCGGGGCCTTCGTCGTAGCATTCGGATCGGCACTGGTCGTAGTTTCGACTGGCTGCAAGAAATGAAACCAGCAATTATTTAACACTTCACAAATTCGGACTTTTCGATACGCACCGGAGCATTTTCTGGTAGGAAATTATCGTTGACCAACTTGTTTACTGTACCAACTGTATTTCTGGTATCATTCCATTGCTAAAAAGAATTAATTTATAAAGGAACAAATACATTAATTAAAAATTAATTAAAACTACCAATTTAATATTATTTTTTTACTAACTATCATGTGCTAAATATTCCAAAAAAAATCAATATACTAATATAAAAATAATTAGTATAATAAAGTAGTTTATATTGCAGATAGATGACAGTCATTTAATTAAAACGTGAGGCAATTAATCAAGTGTCATCTAATTTTATTACTTGACAAATGTTGAAATAATCATCACTTTACTACTTTTCTAATGAAAATCTTCTAAACTTATAAACTACACAAATACTGTTAGAGAAAAAATAAATTTATATCTTACCTCGTAAATGACAGAAAACAATGTTCTAAAGAATCCTGGTTTTCGCACCGTAGCTCGTTTGATCCTTTGATATTGATCATTCGAAATTCTAGAAATTTTCTGAAAATAGAATACATTAATATTATTTAATTAACTTTTAGAAGAAAACACATCTTTCATTGTTTTTGACAACAGATTAAAACTGAAAAAGTGCAACCTTTGTAAATAATCTCCTTTAAGATTTGTTAAAAAAATGCTTCTAAATATGGTTTATTTACAGAAGTTTAAAGGTTGTTACAACTTACATAATTATATAAAAACCATTGATACGAATGTTTTATTCCATCCATAACATATTAATTAAAAGCAATGTTTCTAACAGTAAAATAATAGTTGCCATTAATGGAGAATTTCCAAATGAATATTACAGTTGTCAACTGCAGTTACATAAACAACGTTCAAATTTATTTAATTGTTTAAATATACAGAAAACAGTTAACTTAATGAAATAAGAGTGAATATAAAATTCAAAATTATTTAAAAAAAAATGCATTTTGCAAATTGTGGTTTCCTTAATAAAAAAAAATGATTAGATGAAAAAAATAAAGAATTCATATTAAAAATGATTGAAGTTAATTATGTTAAATACAATATATAAATTATTCAGATTTAATTAACGGTATAATTTTAAATAAAAAAACATAAAATTTGTACATTCCTACTATTGTTTCCTAACTTACTGCAGACTCAAAACTATCAAATTCTACATTTTTATTTTCTTCAAGGCTTGGATATTGGATATAATGTAAAAGAATTGTATGCATTCTACAAATTTTCTTGATTATGTGGTTGCATATGTATACAATTATAAAGAAGCACCAATTGTCCAATATTGTGAATCATGTTGCATATATATTCAAACCAAAGTTCTTTGTGTTGGATTTGATTTTGATACAAAACTAAAGTAATTTTATATTGGTTCGAATACGTTTTAAATTAATAAATTAACAAATATGAGACTTTTTTTTATAGCAAATGTATTATTATATAAAAAAAACTACAGTATATATCAATTATTTAAAAATTTAAATTTTGTCTACCTTACATCTTAATTAATTAATATTATTAAAATACTTTTCTTTTTTCATTTATATATAAGATAACATAACATAACGTACAGAAAATACTCTTAATATTTAATAATATTTGCATAAAGCTTGCAGTGTATTACTTACATAACTTGTGTTTCTTCTCATACTTTAATCATAATTGATATTTAAATTATTGAGAAATTTTTTTATCAGTAATTACAAAGTTTAACAATTATTTACAATTAGTTAATTGTGCAATACGATGCTCGTAGCAAATTGTAATTATATAATTATTCCATTAATCTAATCTTCACGGATGGATAGTAATGAATAGTAAGCAATATTTAATTTGCTTGTTCTCTTTTACAGAAGGACGAATCGATTCCGTGAATGTCGCAACTATTCAACATGCAAATAATTGCATTCATAGAAACAATATTCAGTATTTACGAAATATTTCTTTTTTAAATTCAAATGAAACAAGAAAATAGGTCAATTTGAGTATCTAACAATTGTTTTCTTTTTCAATTGTTGATCGACTAGTAAGTTCTAATGTATTTTATAATTTTGTTGACAAAATAACATTGATCACAAAAAAATCATTTTGTGAAAATTATTAATTTATCAGATTTTCTATAAAATTTACCTTAATCACTTAATTAATTGGTTGCAACATATTCAAAATATTTTTGAAAAAAAAGAAAATCAAGTACTCATTTACTTTATTACATCGAAAAAGCAAAATGTTTAAATTGCATTACGTATTTGTTATAACATATTACCAACTATTGTTTTTTTTTCTATTCTGTATATCAGGGGTGGCCAAAACGTAGTTAACTATTTCAGGAAAAAGGAATTCATATGTCAAGGTATGAGGTACGATGTTGATTCAGTTGTCTAGAAATTTCTTGGGTTTGGAAATTTAGGAATTTCTGACCCTTCAAAGGGTTAAGTGACATTTTTCCACCCTATTTGAGCAATAGGTCTATAGACATAACATCTTTTTTAAAATCACATTTTCTGAGCAAAAATAAGAAATAAAATAATATTTTATAGTCGTTATCGATAAATTACTACTTTATTTGTTAATCTGTATGGTTTTCTATGTAGTAAATTTTGTTTTGTTATAGTTTTATGTAAGTTTTGTTTTGTGAGTTATTATTTTCTTATATTTTTTTAATTTTGATAAAGTTAAATAAAAAGAAATAAATATTTTTGGGAAAATTCGAAAACCGCTTTAAAACGGGTTTTGTAGACCAGCTGAAATTCTAAAACCGGTTTTTGTATAAACCCTATACAATACCTCATCTTTAACATTGTCATCATTAATTTGCAGCGTAAAGGCAACAAAAGTTGTGATGAGAAGGAACAGTATTGTCCTTTTGAGAATCCGCCGATGCATATCCTGAAAAAGAAAATAACATTAGTAATATTATCATCATCTGTAGGAACTTACAAATATAGAATATTATTTTTAAACTAGATGTCATAACTTGAATAACTCCGAACGCTGATTTACATAATTAATGCAAATTTTGACATGGTTAACCATGCGATCGTTGAAGCAGCTCCTTAACAAAACAAACAATAACATAAACCACTAATAGAAATATTTCCTGATGGTTTCCAATTGAATAATACGAAAATTTCGCAACTCCGTTTCAGTTCGTCCATCCATTTCATGCATTCCATGCAATCTCGTACGGTCCAAGGTACACCGATCAAATACGGCAATATTACGTAACATATTTTTTATATAACTTATTACAAAAAAGTAAACGAATATAATAATCTCGGTCAATGTTAAGTACACTTGTCATGGACACGATTTCGATGGAAAATGTATGTTCAGTCGTTAAATTTACATCAACTGATCGAATGCAATTTCAAAGACGTTTTAATGCGAGTATCGAAAATGACTTTGTTCAATTACTTGACAATTGTAGTTGCATAATTGCGACACACTTAACGAAATTGCATGAATTCATGTTTCCATAATGAATGGGTGAAAGCACGGACTGGACGAGGAGGCGCATGCAGTTTCGAAAATCCTTCGATAAATTCGGTACAAGAGACGATGCAATACAAACAACCTCGCAAGATTGTTTGCTCACTTGCTTCCTATATACGTCGTTGTTTTATATAACATACAGGAGATCTCGGGAAGAGGATAATCGCGTCATTCTTTTAGGATTTCTCTTCGATTCTTGCGAGAAACCAGTATTTCCAGTTAATCACCGATTAAGTAATAACCATTTCACATACAATACGGTAACGATTTCGATCAGAACATCGTAATTAATATAATTTGAATTTAAGCAATTCATTAATCAAAATGAGAAAACAATTTATGAAAGCATCGTTCCGATGGTTGCACTGAAATGGCGCAATTACAACTATTACCGCGATAATTGCAAGATGTTAATACCTTGCACATTACATGGCTTTTCTCGAACACAATGCAACAAGTAGTAAAGTAACAAATTCCTCGCTACAATAATTACACATTGCAACAAATATATTTACGTATTTACAATGTCACATGCACTCAAGTTAATTGTAACATGTTTCACACGAATCTAATCCAATGTTAAAATCGATTCGTTCTAGCCTATTGACTAGACAGAATTGTGTCCGAGACACAAGCATCTGGGAATACATTGAACTCTCGCTGAAATCTCGCTTACGTAATTGTGTTTGAAATAATCGCGAGGTTGCATAAACCTATAAAATTTCGCAAATATTACGTTAGCATTTAATGGATTTTAAAGCCGGCTCTAACAATCCCCTAACGAGGCTTCCTCGTTCAATCAAATTATTTCTTTATTTTCTTTTTTTCCTCGTTGCATAACATCTTTTATTGATTGATTGAGCGAACGTTGAAACTACTTGGAAATGCGTTTGCTTCTATACTTGGATATGCACTTCTATAAAAAAAAGAGACGACGGAAACTTTCTAGAAATGAAAACAATAAGTCGATTTATTTAATGAATATTATTGCGAGTGCATTTCATATTATTGAAGTCCCCAGGAACTTCGCGTTCGTTACGATTTCATTCCGGGAAAGCAGATTCGTAATTTAAACATCCGATCTTAACGCCTACATATTATATATAATATGATAAACTTCTCTTGAATTATAAATTATAATTTATAAACAACATATTTACAAAAAAAAAACATAATTACAATAAAGTTTCCACTTAATTTTATTATTTTCTACATATTTTTCCTTAATTCAGTAATGAATTATTTCTTAACAAATTAAATAAAACACTTATAATTGAATAATCTAAGTCTAAAAATATTTGATTAAATTTCTTCGAATTAATTTTTCTTAATTTAAATATATATCATACTTAAAACATATGGACAAGTATTAGAAATTCATATCAAATAAAAAATAGAAAAAAAAATCACAATGCAATCATTTACTTATAAAATAAATCTTTCACAATAAAAATTCCAATATACAAAATGTCACACAAGAAGTTCAATTTCATCATATAATGTTGAATCTGACTGAGGAATATATTGAAAATTATAATTTATGACGTACAACATTTCTATCACAATATAACTTTACGTCGATTCATAATTATATAATCTTACAATAAAATAGTAGATAGAAACATGATAATTTATAATATGTAATACAACAGGGTACGCGACAACTGGGCGACGGTCAACTCGGCGACTGACACAATAACAATAATTGTTTAGCCATATAATAACACAAAACATAAATTTGATGTATAGAAAAAAAATAAAATGAAAATATTTATAAAATTTCCATAAAAACACAAAATATGTAAAGATTCTTCATTTTTGATTTATTTTCAATTTTTTTATAGAAAATTTGTTTTTTTTATATATATCAAATATATGTTATGTTCTATTATTTGGTTAATAAATTATTGTTATTATCATAGGCGAATATGTTAAAATTTTATTTTAAAGTGTTAGTCGCCGAGATGTCACGTAATACAATACCTCGCATAGTACGGCTTCATTCAATGTGGATTAACTTCAGTACGGTTTGAAAACAAACTAAATTTTAATTGAAAAAAATAAAAATTAATTCTAAGAAAATAGTACACAAAAGTATTTTATACATAGTATTTTGTACAATGATAGTTTTTTTCCTGTAAAGTCTTGTGTATTTTATTTTTATTTGTTTTTTCCTCAAATAATCCGAAATTGGCAGAACCCGCACTATGTAAGATATTGCTTTATATATTTTACCCAATTGTTATATAATGTTGAAGATATTTAAAAAATCACATCTTCTTCATAACTTGATTGGAATGTGCATTCCAATGTTATTATGAATCCATTTGACTTTCAAAAGGAAGATCTCACATTAATTGAGATTACTTTTGACAAGGATGAAGTTCCTGGAGAGAAAGTTCTCTAACGTCCTTGAACTAATTAAGAACATTCTGAAGGATTTAAAAGAATTACAAATATACACCGAAAATTTTAACACAAAGCAATGGAATATTTTATTTGTACCTCTATATTTATGAAATTTAAAATGTCAAAAAATATTAATTAACATTTTATTAATGCGATAAAAATAATATATTAACATAATTATTACATTTTTAATTATTATTAATATAAATGTGAATACCAAAATAAAATTTAAGAATATTCTTTAAATTAATGTTATTTTACTACTCTTATTAAATCCTTTTACTTTTATTTTATAAACAAAAAAAAAGCACACGTGCTTGAAAGAACTGCAGCCGAAGGCGGTTTCCTCTATTTCTTTTCTTAACATGTTTTTTATTTCGTTTTGTGAGTTTGAGGCTGTGTATCAAATTCGATTTCTATGATCCGTAGATAATATACATTAATATCGAGGTGTTCGCATTCCATCGCTCTATTGCCCAACTGCCAACAGGTTACATAACGACGTAATCGACTGCGTACACACAGTTCGGACACACGTAATCGTCCAGCGCGTGTCCCTTTCTTGTTTTGCTTGTTCGTTGCTCACGTTGAACTTTCGCGAAACCGCGCTTGAATATATCGGAAACGAATTGCACATTGCCGTACGTATGAAAATCCCAGAAATGAAAGTTCAATAAAATCAACATATGCTTTATGCAAGACAAATATGGGCGTACTAAACGGATGTCAAATGGAAACATTTATTTTTAATATAAATTTATTAAGAATATTATTTACTCTTTTTAACCCTTTGTATGACATTACAAATTTGGTGTTTAGCCATGTTTCTCAGTCGGTTGTTTTTATTTAACCATTGAACAATATTTTAATTAATTTATCTTTAAATAAATACACGTTGTCTAATAACAACTTTGAAAATAAATAGAGTTCAAAAAGTTAATATATTAATTAATGCAAACAAGTAGCATAATATTTTTATGTATGTAATTAATTATACTTAATATTAATATTTTTATTACGCTACTAATAACTTACACGAAAATAATTGTAAGGAATTTGAGAATATCAACAATATGCACTGATCTCTTTTATTTTTGTATTGTGCGTCATATAAGATAGGATTCACACGTATCGAATCCAATCAAAATAAGATGAAATGATAAACTTCAAATAAAAACTGAAATATTGATAAATTTTTGTTTTATTTCGTAATAATTTAATTCACAATCTGTTCAGCAATGTGAACATTGAAAAAATTTAAGATCGCGGTAGACATTAGGTAGGTAATCTTTCCCGATGGATAGTTACCATTATGATGATTTGATTTTTTAATTTGATGGTTGGATGTTGTCTTGTTAACTTCAGTAGTATATTGATGCTCTGCGATTGCACTATTTCCTTTGATTGTGATTCTGCTGCTATCCTTAACACTGTCATTGTCCATCGACTTGGCTGAAGGTCCATATTTGACCTTCATCTTTGATGAACGATGGCGCTATTGCTGCAAGCACCGAGATCGGCAAAACCGTGGGTAAGGGCGACTTATATAGGTAAATATAAAATTAAAATGAATATTTCAATCAATTCTTTGTATTGTTTTAGGAAAGGTTCACCATCACTGTACTAAATGATGAATCTAATTCATTATCATTGAATAAAATGTACTTAAAGAAAAATCCGATTTAGTTTAGCAAATGCATTATATACAGATTGTATTTTTTTTTTCCACAAAAAAATCATATCAATTGGTGACACATTTATTTAACAAAATCAAGTAGTCCATTTCAAACAATAAACTTTATAATTTACCAGCGCAGGAAGTATAAAATTAAGAATATCCGATAATAATTTATATTTAGTATATAAAATATTATATAAGGATACTGTTGAGTTGTCAAACTACAAATAACACCGAATAACCTTTTAAAGCAGTGATTCTGAACCTGTAGGTCACCCAAGTTTGATTTGGTTACGAAACGACAGCTGTCACCATATGTTAAATGAAATAATTGGGGAAAAACTGTTAGAAATTGGATCTCAGTACATTTACAAACAAATACAGTGGAACCTTACTTAAGCATCTTATATAACGAGTAATTCCCATTACGAGCATAAAATGGAATTCGCATTCCAGTTTGGTTCACTCGGGATAGCCAACGTACTTCAGTATAAAACAATAAGGATTAATATTCGACTCCCATTTCTGCACAGAGTATTCCGAATTTAGGCAAATTATGTTTATGATTTTAATGAATTCATTTATCGTGTTGAAAAGATCTTCTGGTAAATTCTTGACCATCAATGCTTTTCGATGTGTAAATTGCATTATCAGATTTTATTGGACCGTTGAAAAATTATTTAGTTAGAATAATGTATCGGCTCATGACACATCGGTTGCGGAGCACTGCTATAGCAGACATGTGGAATTTTGCATGGAACAATACATCTGATAAATTACCTCCTCGGCATTGTTGGTACAACAACAAGTGAACTATTAGTGTTTTATTTCAAATTTAGATTTTCCTCTCTTCCTGGGACACTCTATAATATAGAGTCTATATAATCAAAAATTTCTATATGAAATACAACTCATACATAAACAGTAATTACAACAACGTGAAAAGTAAAACCATACGTTTGTGTTTTCTAGAGTCATTTAATGAAGTAAATTAATTAATAATAGTTTGCATAAAAACGTGATCCAATTAGTCCTAATGATTTTACGTTTGATGCGGCCACTAATTAGCGCGCGAAAATAAAAATCAATTACGGTGCGTTTTACTTACTCCAACATGAAAATTTCTTTTTTGTTTTCATATATTAATTTTCCTGCTCCTAATTAACTGCAAATTAATTTAAATTGCTCTCGTTCGAGTTACAGATTTTTTCACATAGATTTTCTCCTCGTTTCTTTGTTGCTGATTACTCGTGAGACTTTTTTTTTATTTGAGTAATTAAAGCTTGTAAAGAATCCATAATACATGTAAAAAATATATTTATATTTTTATTTTATTAGACCTTTCAATAGTGCAGGTAATAATAATTATGTAATGTTCAGTTTTATTTATAATAATTTTGATACAGAAAAAAAAATATTACTAATTTTTAAATGTTGCTGTTCTTTTTAAAATAATGTACAATGAACACGTCCATAATGCGGTTTCAATAAATCGCGTTATTAAAGGGTTGACTAATTGTTCCAGTAGGTGAATGATATTAAAGGAAATATAGATCTTATATAAAGTTAAAATAACAACTATATCCAAGTTCAGTCATACCTCGGTTAACGTTTCCTCTGATAACGTAAAAAATTTAAAAATTTACTTAACATAAAAAAGATTCCAATTTAAGACCAACTAACAATCCGACTGATCAATTAATAGGTTTCGACAATGTTGATAAAGAGGATGCTAGAATTTTAATGTATGGAGAAGATGGTAGAAGAATAAAAAAAACATGTAAACAACGAAAACAAAGAATATGAAGATAAAATTTTCTCTCCATTTGAAAAGGTTTTTAAATGACATTAAAAATGTGAAAATTATCCTTATAGAAAGAAATGTTATTGGTAAACGACAAGTGTCACAAAACACTCATATTTCAAAATTAAAATTTCACCTTGTATGTAAGTTGACGTTTTATATAATAAAACTTTTCCGTGTTTGAATAAATTTTCTTCATTTTAACGAAAGAAAGTTTACCTCTGAAAACTAAGTTTCGCTTAACAAAGTAATTTCGATAATAATGCTATGATTGTATATTTACTACTAACTAAAATATAATTTTTGCACACTTTCTTCTACATATTGCATGAAATGCTTTTAAATAATTAATTTTTACTAAGTTATAAATTGGTAAATGTAAAAACATACTCTATTTTCATACATGTATTAAATAAATATACTATTTAATAATTTATACATAAATATTCAGAACATCGCATTCGATTTAACAACTGTTTGATGCTTCAGAAAACTTGTATAAAAAGTAGAACAATACATTAATATTCATTAATCTGTATGTAAATAATCTGATTTATAATATTTATGCATTCCACGTATGTTAAAAGTGCGGTTTTCCTTCTTTCAAAATATTTTCTCATGCCGTTCGACAGCTGACTACATTTTTTTGGGTTAGTTATTTTGCTGACTACGAAAACACGAAACTTTTCACTACAATTTACATATGTGAACTATTTTATATTTATTGAAACTTTTATGATAAATAGCTTGCACGGGTCTATATCGCAAGCCCAACAACCCAAAGACCATCTATTGAAATCCCGACGTTCGAAATCCCGACTGCATCGAAATCCCGTCGTTCGAAATCCCGACTGTATTAAAGTCCCGACTATCTCAAAACCATAATCCCGGCTATGTCAAAATCCCGACTACCATAATCCCGACAATCAAAATCCCGACTACCATAAAAAATTTATTGTAGAAATATATAATAGTATTAATTCGATATAGTCGGGATTTCGAACGTCGGGATTTTGGTTATCGGGCTTGCGATTGCCACCGAGCTTGCACATATGTAACAAAGTTTTATAAAAAAAATGCAAATTTTTAATAATTAATAGATAAAAAAAATCTTGCAAAATTTTACCTTGAACTAATTTGTGTACAAGATCAGACTTAATTAATATATAATTTAAATATTACAAATTTATGATACATTTGGTTATAGCAATAAATATTATTAATATTTATTTCTTATTTTAAATTGGGAATATTGTATGCAAAGTTTCATAAATATCATGAATTAATCTAAAATTTATAATAAATTGGTTTAATGGTGAAAAACACTAATATTCTTTAATGAGTGACTGAACTACAATTACAATAATCTAGCAACAGGAATCCTCAATTAAAAATAATAAATAAATATTAATAATATTTATTGCAATAACCAAATTTAACAAAATAACATAAAAAAATAAAACTAAATAGAATTGTTGCAAAAACCTACTGATCATAGGTCTACTATTCTATTAATCTGTTTTTTTTTTATAAATTTCGATGTATAAAATGTACACTACATATTTTGATTTTAAATAATCATATCTTTAAATTTCTCCTTTCGAACAGTAAATTAATATTCCCTATACTAAATTACTTTTCCTAAGTTTATTAACCTGTTTTAGAATGTATTTATAATTGCAACTAAATCTTGTAGCATATAAATAAATCGCAATAAATTCATTGAATTTATTATAAGTTGTGGTCACATGTTTTTATAAACATGTTATAGTTATGTAATTAATTAATTTATTTATAAAGAGTAAAATGTATAATTCCATTAAAATATTAAAAAATATTTATTAAGTGACTCAAAATACTGAATTTTCAATTTGTTACAAATATTTGAAGTAAATCAATATCGACTGATCTTTTCTAACATTACATTTATTACTTATATATAAAACATACAGTACTGCAGATTTTAAATATATGAAAAGTTTAAAGAAATTATAATAATTTTTAGATTTCCAAAGAAAATTCTCATGCAATTGTTGACATATTACACGGTAAATTTCACTTTCGTTACAAAACAAACATACAGTCACGGCATACTAGAACCAATCAATAACTAAACTCTCAGTACAACAGTTTCACTTGCGATCTATAATTTAAAAGCAAGAAACAACTGAAAACAATAAACACAAAGAATTTCTATACTTTTCTTAATTCCCTTTCAAATATTCAAATAGCATTTTCCAAAGCGTATTTAATTTACATGCACATTGTTAATGTCTACAAGTCACGTTTTGTTTCTTGCTTTTCTCTCCTTTATAATATAATATAGCAAAACTTACACGTCTCGTCGATTTAGCTCACTCATTAACACAAGAAATGCACTTATTAAAATGATTATGAAACGCGCACAATCACCAAAGCCCTTGGAATAATCAACTTGCGATCGGTTTACGATCACATTGAAATATCCTTGAGATCGAAGTACAAACTGAAGCACAATTCACTGCTATATTTTTATATTTTTCTGTATGTATTACGTGTGTGATATTTCGCACATTGCTGATGAAAGTATATGTTCGGTTTAACTGTCTTTCGCGCCGGAGGAAAATCTTATGCAATTGGAAAATACGCTGACGAAGAGGCGAATGTCCAAGTGCATCCTCTACACTCGTTTAATCCATTCCGTCTGAGTCGAGTGGTAAGTTATGTGCCGTAATGCCGCAGAACCGGCCGGCCACTCTCACTTGTACACGGGTTAAGTAATAGGCATTCTGTAACCGAACCAAGTCTCGTTTCGAACGTATTAAAGGCATGACAATCCTGCGGACATCATCCGAGAGTCCATTCCTGGCTTACACATACCGAAGTCAAATAACAAGAACGCTTTGCGTAACTAAAAATTACAACATCGTCGTAATTTTCATATTTGTGAAACAACCCCAAATCGTTTTAAGCTACAACCTAAACTCGCTATTCATTCAGTCATTAGTCTCGTATTTAATTACAAATCCTTTTGTTGAATAATCATGCGTTGCTCAAATAAGTCTTCTAATGTTCATTTTAATATATAATTGTAATTAAAAGTACATTTCAGTTAATATGCTCATTATTTCATAATTTAAACAATCATTTGTTTAATTTATAAATTCAATTTATATTTTTTTTATGTAGTGTAATTTTATTCACAATCTGTTCATCAGTGTGAACATTGAGTAAATTTAAGATCGCGGTTGACAATCTTTCCCGCTGGATAGTAGCCATTATGATGATTTTTTTAATTTGTAGATTAGTTGTTGTCTTGTAGGTTAACTTCAGTAGTATATTGATGCTCTGCGATTTCACTATTTCCTTAACACTATCATTATCCATCAACTTGGCTAAAGGTCCATATGCTGAACCTCATTAATTTCACTCTCCATCTGTGATGAACGATGGCCCTATTGCTGCAAGCACCGAGAGGGCTCACAAAGGGCCTGGCTTTACCAGGATTTGAACCTGCGCCCACTAGCTCGTGGGTAGGTCGACTTAACCATCCGGCTAATAGTCGCCCCAATTTATATATAAGATTATATAAAAATTAGAACATTTATGTAAGAGTATGAATTAAAAAAATCTATTAATAATAATTCTACTTAGATCTATTTTTGAGTTTTTGCAAGTAATTAAACTAAAATTTCTTAATAACTTATTTTATTATTGATTTCATATTAAGGTCTGGTTATATATTTTTTCCATATCCGCATAAGCACACATCCATTAAAACCATTTAATTATATCCTTCCTTTAATAATCTGCAATTACCAGTTTCTATTAATAGTTTGTGATATAACTGACAACACGGTTTTGAACTTACGTAAGTAAGATCCAATTTAAGAAACTTATGAGTTGCATTAAATTAGTCTATCCGAAGAACTTTGGAAAAATAATTAATGTTATAAATTTATTGAATTCAGAAGATCTTGTTAGCAATAAAGATAAAGAAAATCACAAATGAAAAAATATTTATTGAAAAAGATGCTTAAATGATATTTTTTAAATGAAAATACTGACTTAGGAAAGTGTTATTGTTAAGCTGTCAGTGTTAAATGCAAATAAGTTAAATAAAAGAGAAAAGGACACAAACACTCAACTTTAGACTTATTTATTAAAAAGTGATTTCACTTTGTATGTAAGTGGACTGTTTGTTTAATAAAATTTTGTTCTAAAAAGCTATTTTTTTTTGACATTCCATATTTTCCTTTGAAAATGAAATTTCATTTAAGAAATTAATTTCGTGGAACGCATCTTATTTATTAAACGAGTTGTGTATGAACGTATAGTCTGTTTAGAGAATAAGTTTTGGATAGTTATTGTTTCACAAATTATGAAAGTTAATCATGTAGATGGGTGATTGCAGATTAACATTCTAGTAGAAGTGAAATAATTTCTTGCAATCATAAATATTAACTATACTTATATAATTCACATGATTTTATATGCATTTTCAATGAAAAGAAAAGTAAGCAATTTATTAATGAAGGTCAAAGTATGAATGTAAATGCTATATTTTTAATTGATTATTATTTATTTATATTTCCTAGAACTTTATAATAAATAGACAGAATACGTAAAACACTACTTCATACAAATTACAAAATAACAGCTTAAACGGGCAAAACGAAGAAAAACATTCAGTTAAATATTTAGTAGAAATATCGATATTTTTTTACATATGACTTCCATATATTTATTTAAAAATGTTATCAAACTAAATGTAAATTATTAAAAAAATATTAGTGAAGCACAATACTCAGACTATGCGAAATATTGCTGTACTTGAATTTTTATTAGTATATTATTAATTAGTTAATATACTTTTAAAAAATGTATTACAAATAATTTATATTAAAGTATACAAAATTTCATATATGTATGTAAATTTCAGTTTTCTCTCATTCTCATGTCATAAATTCGAGAAGGAACATTGGAAACACCAAAAAGTTTTTCAAAACTACATATTACAACATACAGCATACATGTCGTAATAGTTTTGAGTCAGAACGTTTTGCAGATTACTTAATAGGCGTATGTTATGTTTGTATTTGGAGGCTACAGATATGAGTTGCTTTTTTTTCGTGAATGAAACCGAATACCAGAAATGGCTTCAAGCTTTCTTGCAACGATTAACACGTCTGCGAGGTCGCATCAACGTTGGGTATATCCCGAACTGTAAGACTATTTATTTTTACATAATTATCATTGAATAGTGAATCTAAATTTTAGCGGATCCAAGAGAATTTCATCTGAAGGTCGTGGGTTTTTTTGATATGTATTTCAAATAAACATCTTTCAATGTTAAAAATAATTATGAGCGGTCATATTTAGGTTACATTTATTCAAACCGTAACAAGAAATATAATAGTCTCAATATGAAAAGTAAAAGTTGGAATTTCCTTAATTTACAGTTCAATGTTTTTCTACTTCTGCTCTTGTACTTAAGTTGTTCCATAATTGTCATAAAATTAATTAATTAAAAACTAATAAAATTTTGTACATAAATTAATAATATTAAATTATTACGAATATAATTTAATAAATAATTATATATATAATATATTGAAGAGAAAATAACTTTTATTTTAAATTACGGAAAAAAATTAGAAGAATCCCATTTCACTCACGTAAATGACCAAAATAAAAGAGAAAACTCAATACACGGTGTATTCAAAATTACAATTGCAAATTATTATATCTAAAACATGCACCTGACTTGAAAACTTATAAATGAAATAAAGATCAAACTTTCGTAAATAATAAGAATAAATTTTTATTTCCATAAAATGCCTTTAAAATCTAATTAAATTATTTCCGAAAATAAATAACAACATGAAATATTATTATTATTCTGTTACTTCTATATAAAATTATTATTCATGGTTTAATAAGAAATATTATTCGTGTTTTAATATTGGTTTTGTAAAATAACAATATTATGCAATTATTACTACAACAAAAAACTAAAGTTCTTAATCAATAAATTTCTATATTTAAAGACTCTTCATAATATTTAATCTCAAGATTCGTAATTTGTATGTCGAAATGTATATAAAATTCTATTTTTTATTATTAGTAATAATTATAATCAACGTGTGTAAAAGATTGATTATTTAGAAATATTTAGAAGAGAAGAATTTGTATTTAATTAAATAACATAGAATGCAACTTACTGTTAATTTATGTAGCGATATCCAATGAAGATCCTTTTGTATGTAAATCACAACACATGCACTTCTATGCTTCTGCGTTCAAAAAAATATATATGTGGGCGTGCGTCTTGATCTACCGTTAAATGCACTAAGAAACGCGACTGTTCTTCGTGCGACGAACGCGCGGCGTTTGTTCATTATCGGCCCTGTGGTTCGTTAAATCACATTTACTAAGTCAAGGCCGTATGGCCCAATATTCTTGCATAACACTAGAAGCAAACAGAAGACGCGCACGATCAGGTAAACGCGTCCCATTGTCTGCGATCGTTGTATAACCAAAACATAATGGTAAATAACGAATAGAAAAAAGAATTGATGTTATTAAATTTATTTAATCAAAAAAAAATGTATTCTTATAAGATGTCGTGGAGTAGGTGTTTAGTTTCGCTGTTCAAGTTGGAGGGAAAAACAACTTCAAAGATAACTTTAATGTCGCCTCTCCTAGATGGCTCTTTGGGTAACGGTAAGCCCATTCCAATCAATCTTTTAATCATATTGGGTTTGATAACATCCAATCCAAGATTTAGATTCCTAAATCCACCGTCCAATAGGGGAACTTCGATTGAGCAGCCGCAAAGAGCTTCTTTCAGAGAAACCTTCACGTTGTACCTCAGGTCACTTCCTTCTCTAATGTACAGTGCATGAGGTTTATCCCTAATGATGAAAACCACATCAGCTGGAATCCTATTCCTCTTCTGGTCGCCTTCTTGCGAGAAAGTAATTTTCGTCCCGGACTTCCATCCTGGCTTCACATTAATCGTAAGCACTTTATCTTCCTGGACCGTGCTGTTACCTTGTAAAACTTTTCTAGATATCCTCATTTTCTTAGTACAACCAGTCGCAATTTCCTCCAACGATACGTAAAGGTCATACTCTATTGGTGGATCCTGTTCGCTTTTATTGCCTTTTCGAAACGGCGACGACAACGATAAAAAGTCAAAATCGTCGGAGGTATCAAACGCTGATGTTTCAAAAAAATTCCCGAAGGGACTGGAATTGCCGAAGAATTGCGCGAATGTGGCTCTAGGATCTCCATGAAAAGTGTACGAAAAATTGCCAGCTTCTCCAGGAATTCCACCTTTCAGTCCATTCTCACCATACGAATCATACATGTCCTTCTTCTTTTTATCCGATAGAACTTCATAAGCTTCGGCTACTTCTTTAAACTTTTCATCGGCACCTGGTGACTTATTTTTGTCCGGATGATATTTCAATGCTAATTTCCTATAAGCCTTTTTAATCTCCTCATCGCTTGCATTTCGGGAGACTCCCAAAATTGCGTAATAATCTTTACCCATTGACACTTACTTTGACAACAACTGATTTTGACACACTGGATTTTAATGTCAATTTCTTTCAGCGTAATCATATACATATAGTGTTAAACGAATCTAAAGGAACAATGGAGATGTTGAAACATAAAAATTGTAAGCATTATATTACATCAAAGTTCACTTCAGTCATTTTTGACGTTTGAAATTATGTGGAAAGTCCTATTCATTGTTCTCATCGAGTGTTCTTTATATTTATGCAGAGTGACACTCAGAGATTATTGTTCTATTCAAGAAACTAATAGTCCGTGTGCTACTGGATGTACAGTATCTTCAAAGTGCGGTACAATTGTTAAATCTTCCCCCACTTTAAATCAAAAAGAACAAGATCAAATTATAGTTGTTCACAACAACATCAGAAACTATATTGCGAATGGATTCTATAACAACCATACAGCAATTTTTCCTCCTGCCAGCAACATGCATATCCTAAGTTATGATAAGGAATGCGAATTCTTTGCCGCTTGCAGCATGGTACAGTGTAACTCTACGAGTAATATCAAGATGATTGCTTTGGATGGCACCGAACTTTATCACTTATCTTATGAGACTACTGTAGCAAAACAAATGATGCAGGATGACTACAATAACTTAATTGTAAATGGTATAAAGAAATCAATGGACGATGCGGTCGACATAGAGTATGGAAGAAAAAGAAAGACCTTCACAGTAAAAGACGTTAACGTGACACATCCAGGAACAAAGATGAACAGAGCAACGATCATCCTCTGGGCTAAATCGCTTTACGTAGGTTGCGCAAAAATGCTTTCCAAACGTATAAAAAGTACTTTCGATTACATCATGTATTGCGTGTACAGGATACCTGGTCTAATCGAACCTCCTATGTACGAGATTGGTTATCCCAATTGCCACACTGTATCAAAGCATTACAACAGATTGTGTGGCTTATTAAGAATATCTGATCTAGATACTTATGTATCACCCATAGACAAAGGTTCTTTCACAAATTCTAAAATCCACAGCTTTGATTTACTAGGCATTTACAGACTTTTGATAATTGTAGTTATTATTGTGAATCTACTATTATAAAAAAGCAGAAAATTGACATAGATGTATTTAATGTATAAGCTTAATTTCTTACATGTTGCGCATATACTTTTTAATATATAAAGAATTGCAGTAATACAAGCCTGAATAAATTTACACAATCACAGATAAATTTAAGTTTTTCTTGAACATTTTGACGAGTAAACGAAAGTCTACTCCATATAATCCTTGCATCTTCAGTAAATACTAATATTTTTGATGCTGGGATTGACACTGACTTTGTCAATCACAGTTTTTATTTAATTTATCCAATAAATTTTAATCTCCGAATTTCCACATTTTAGTTAATAAAGAAAGCGAAGAGAATGTTCAATGTTACTTTTTTATGATGGTATGGAAAGTGTTCATCGTGTTTTTCTTCAAGATTTCTTTAAATTTGTGTAGAGTGACCATCAAAGACTATTGTACGAATAGCGATCAAAATAGTCCATGTGTTACCGGTTGCAAGTTGTCAGGAAGGTGCGGTTCTATAATTCATCCCTACAAAACGTTAAACGAGAACGAACAACGGGATGTTCTGGATATGCACAACGAAATCAGAAACTACGTTGCCAATGGATCGTACAAAATTCTACCACCAGCCGCTAACATGCACATTCTCAGCTATGATAACGAATGCGAGTTCTTTGCCGCTTGCAACGTTATACAATGCAAGAACTCGGATCCAGGCAAAATGATTGCACTTGATGGTTCTGTACTCAGTAATACAATGTACCATGTTTCGCAACAAAAAAAAATGTCGAATGAAGATTACGATTATTTTTTTAATGACGGTTTTAGAGAAATGATGACCGATTTAGCTAAACTCGAGTATCGGAAAACAGCACAAAATTTTATGGTGAATAATGTGCAAGTTACACGTCCAGGAGTCGTGCAGAATCGGGCAACAGTGTTTCTATGGGCAAAAGCTGTGTACGTGGGCTGCGCAAAAGTAGTTTCGAAACGCAGGAAGGGCTATTTTGATTATGCTATGATGTGCGCATACAAGATACCTGCATTGATTGAACCTCCTATGTACGAACCTGGACAAATGAAATGTCACACAATATCAACACAATATAATAAATTGTGCGGTTCTTCAAGATCATTCAATGAAGACACTTATATTTCACCTCTAGATACAAGTAAATATAATTCTAAGTCACACCGTCTAATTGTACCCCCTCAGATGTACTTATACTATTTAAACATATTCATTATAATAATTAAGTCGCTGTTTTGAATGAAACAATTAATTTTGCAAGTATTTAAGCTTAATATATAACAATTATTTTAATAAAAGTTTTAAATTGATTTATGATATTACACTAGATTGTATTAAATGTAAATACATAATCATGTCTGATGTTACTTGAATCAATTTAAAAGTCTTATTATCCAATAACATTTATTATTTCATAAATACATATTAGTTGCATTAATCCTGTATTGTATTTATTCATACGAGAAGCTGCAAATGCGAGTGGCGATATGAACGGATCTTCTTTTATGGGTCTGATTTGACCGCACAATCCCTTCCATCTAACGTGCGAAATGCTGCACAAAGGTTTACCAACTTCATAGAAACTTGTAGATATTGGTTCGGGAATTTTATACGTGCATATAACTGAATAGTCATGAAATCCTGGCTGTCTTTTCGAATGAAATTTTGCGCATCCCACATACATACTGGTACCCCAAAGAATGTATGTGATATTAGAGACACGAGGATGAATGAGTGGTTTATTTTTGAACGTAAAGTTCGGAGCTACATATTTGATGTAATCAATTTCACAGAACCACTTTTCCATAGCTGCAAGCATTACTTCGACAAATTTATCTGCATCTAAAGGCAGTTCAACAGACATAGTATACATTGCTTGTCCAAGTTTATTTCCATTTAGAGCTATCCTTACATTATCATTTGTATACATACATTGCCCTATATAGCATCCAGCGAAAAACTCACATTCCTTGTCATAACTCAGTACGTGCATATTCTTAGCTGGCGGTAATTTTTTCAACATTTCTTGATGATATACTGCTTCAGCAACTTGGTTTCTATAATAGTTGTGAGCATCCAATATATAGTCTCTTTCGTGTTCAGTCAACGGTTGAAATCTGCTCTTCGTAACTCCACAAGTCGAAGACCGAATACAGCCGAATGTACAGGGTGTATTCAATTCATTTAGGTAGCAATAATCTTTCAACAGAATTTTACCAAACACCGTTTTCTGGATAATGTAGAAGAAGCAGAACAAAGTAATTAGCATCACACAGTGACAATTACTTTTGAATTTTCATAATATTTCTTGAATGTTGGGGGTTATTAAATTAGACATAACTGACATAACATTATTTAACTGACACTTCATATGGGCCAACATTTTTTTTGCAATCTCTTGGATTGTATATTGAAAGAAAACATATATTAACACATCTATGATATAGATAAATACATTATCTTAATATAAAACAAAGGAGATTAAATTCATCAGTGATTATCACAAAGATGTATATAGTCAGAATTAATATTTTTTTGCATCTTTGCAGAAATATTTGTTAAGTAGTGGTAATATTTAATCATTTGTACAAACGGAATATGATTACACATTTACGCTTGTTCCGTGCATCAGTTTCTGTGCGTCTACCAGGTATGTAAATATGAAATCGGAATATTTCTATAGAAAAATACACGTTTATTGTATTATAAATGATGAAAATTTTTTATTCGAAGTTTTGCTCATCGCTAGCTATATATTTTTCCCACATGTCTGACAATTTGTGAATGCCAGTCAACAAAACTATTGCTCTTGTGAGGAAAACCAGTCATCATTTTCGTAAGAAGTGAAGCGGTGCTCAGCAAATGCGTATCCCATCGATGCAAATAAGTAGTAATCAGACGGAGTTAAGTCTGGTCAGTAAGCCGCATGCGAAAGTATTTACCAACTAAACACCTAAATAGTTTTCTTGGCCAGTTTTGCTGTGTGTGATGGTGTATTACCATGAAGCAAAATCACTTCCTGTTGCCTTTTTTGATATTCTGAGTTTCAACACAAAACTTGATTCAAATCGATCATTTCTTGTCGGTAGTGTTCAGTATTAATGGTTTCGTCATATTTTAGCAGCTCATAATAGAACACACTCTTCTGATCCCACCAAACACAGAGCATTGTCTTCCGTCCTTAGCAATTTGGCCTTGCAGACGATGTCGATGGCTCGACTAGAGTTACCCATCTTTTACGCTTAGAATTCTCAAAATATATCCATCGCCAGTCACAATTCGATTGAGATATGACTTTCTGCGAGCAGCATTTCGCAAGTGGTTTTTCGGTTTTCCTGCTTGTGTTTTTTCCCGTCTTCTGGATCTTTCCCATAGCTTTCTCGTGGAGACGGCTTCTCGTGTCACATTTAATTGATGCAGGAGTTATTGTTGCATTTGAGCGTCATCATCATCCATTTATGCTTGCAAATTGCTATCCTCAAACTTTTTCGGTGATCTTCCACGTTCCTCATTTATCACATCAAAATCTCCATTTTTGATTATTTTTAATCACTCAAGGTAGTGCTCATAGAAGAGTATAGATAAGAACATATACAAAATCAGTGTTCAATGAATGTAGTGAAATCATCTTCATCCAATCAAAGAACACATTCACAAAGTATCTTATACCGTTTACTACGGATAGTAAAAATTTGATAGTTTTTATGAAAGTTTTTTGACTAGAAATTCCGGTTTCTAATTGCAGATGAACCTGTAAAAATGTTGTCTTAATAATTCTTAAATTCTATAGTTTTTAAATTGGACATGTCTATAAGATTACATTACTTATAATTCATATGGAATAAAACTCTTTTTTTTTTCATTTATTTGGATTGTACATTAAAAACATATATATTAACATACAAATGATACAAACAATCACGTTATTATATATATTGGCAGAATTTAAATTAATCGGTGCAATAAATTTATCTTCCTCGTAAGGTCTAGTCTTTCCACATAGATGTGGGAAATCTGCATTAGTATCATTGCATTGCTTTTTATTTTCAAGAATCGTTGTAAAAGGGACTTTATTACTCATTCTTTGATACGGAATATAATTACATACTACTCTGTATATATGCTCAACACCTGTAGGTTTAATATGGATTATCGCACAGCCCACGTATTTTGTAATATTAGACACTAATTGTATAAGATCACCATAAGTAGAATTTCCACTGTTCCAAGTGTACTTTATCAATTGGCTCGTCCATGCATCGAACGCTTCTTCCATTATTTTTGGATCTATAAGATGTGTTCTTGGAGTGTACTTATCATAAAATATCTGACCCATCTTTTTTCCACTTAAAGTGAGACGTGTTGAATCATGATTTAATTGGCACGACTTAATATGGCAACCAGCCAAAAATTCTGCTTCCAAATCGTAACTTATTAGTCCCAAATTAATTGCCTTCGGTATAGGAAAAACAGCATTCTCAGATATTTGTTCTCTGTAATCGTTGTGAATCATTTCAATGTGATATCGAATATCATCATTTAGTACTCGAAAACGATCGTAAGTATCACCGCAATCGTTAGATCGAATACATTTAGTCTTACATGGAGTATTATCCGTACTGTATTTACAGTAAACTTTGAGTTTATCTCCAGTACATGTGCTGATGATTAAACCAATTAATAGTAATAATAAATGTACATATTTTGCCATTTGATGTTCAACTGACATTTCCTACGTTGATATGTATTTTAAATGATGAAATTTATACAGTTTGTTGTTTAAATTAAATTGAGAACAATGATCGCATTTGGCAACAAGTTCATAGTTAGGAAGACATGCGAAACCAGTGTCAAATCTAAGTGGAGGACTGAAATCATCAGCGAAAAACTCGCATTCTTTGTCATAATTCAGTACGTGCATATTCTTAGCTTGCGGACATTTTTTCAACATTTCTTGATAGTATACTGCTTCCTCAACATGGTTTCTATAATCCAATATATAGTTCTTTCCTTTTCAGTCAACCTATGAAATCTGCTCTTCATAACTCCACAAGTTAGAGACCGAACACAACCGAATGTATTCTATTCATCCAGGTGTTTTCTGGATAACGGAGATGAATCATAACAAATTAATTAACACCACACAGTGACAAATACTTTTGAATTTCCATAATATTTCTTGAATGTTGGGGGGTTATTAAATTAGACGTAACTGACATAAAATTATATAATTGACACTTCATATAGGTCAACATTTTATTTTTAAATTCACTAGCATTATATATTAAAAGAAAACATATATTAACACACCTATGATATAGATAAATACATTATTATAAAATATAACAGAGGAAATTAAATTCATCAGTGATTACCACAAAGATGTAAATAGTCAGAATTAGTATTTTTTGCATCTCTGCAGAAATATTTGTTAAGTAGAGGTAATATTTAATCATTGGTACAAACGGAATATAATTACAAAATATGCTTTTTCCATGCATCAGTTTCTTTGGGTTTATAATATGCATTCTTGGACTCTACTTGTTATATTTTATTTGACACAATCGTATGCCTCTTGAAGACAAACGTGTAGAACCATATTTTAAGGTACAGATCTTAGCATAACAACCAGCTAAGAAATCTGCTTCCAAATCATAACTTATTACACCCCAAATTGTATGCCTTTGATCTAGAAAGTAGATGTATATGTATTTTTAAAAATCAAACTAGTACTGATTGGAATTAAAGTAATTTGATAATAGAAAAGGTATTAGAAACAAGAGTATTAGATACGAACATATACAAAATCAGTGTTCAATGAATGGAGCGAAATCATCTTCTTTCGATCCAATAACACATTCACAAAGTATTTTATACCGTTTACTACGGATAGTACAAATTGTATATATGAGTATTTTGAAAGTTTCTTTACTAGAGTTTGTAATTGGAGATAAACCTGTAAAAATGTTGTCTTAATAATTCTTAAACTCTGTATATATGTTCAAAACGTATATGTTTTATATGGATTATCGAACAGCCCACGTATTTTGTAACATTAGACACTAATTGTATAAGATCACCATAAGTAGAATTTCCAGTGTGCCAAGTGTACTTTATCAAGTGGGTTTTCCATGCATTGAACGCTTCATTGACTATTTTTGGATCTATAAGATGTATTCTTTTACTATACTTATCATAATATAACTGACCCACCTTTTTTCCACTTAAAGTGAGACGTGTAGAATCATGATTTAATTGGCACGACTTAATATGGCAACCAGCCAAAAATTCTGCTTCCAAATCATAACTTATTAAACCCAAATTAATTGCCTTCGGTATAGGAAAGAGAGCATCCACAGATATGTTTTCTCTATATCCGTTATGAAGCATTTCAATGTGATGTCGAACATCATCATTTAGTACTCGAAAACGATCGTAAGTATCACCGCAATCATTAGATCGAATACATTTAGTTTTGGGACTATACGCATTATATTTACAATAAACTTTGATTTTATCTTCACTATTTGTGTTGAAAAATAGACCAATTAATAGTAGTAATAAATGTACATATGGTGTCATTTCATTTTTTTTTCAACTGACATTTCTTACGTTGATATGTATTTTAAATGGTGAAATTTATACAATTTATAGTTTAAATTAAATTGAGAACAATGATCGCACTAGAGCATATGGCAACAAGCTGATAGATAGGAAGACTTGCGAAACCAGTGTCCAGCCTAAGTGGTGGAGTGAAATCATCGTCTTCCAGCGGTCTAACAAATCCACAAAGTTTTTTGTATTGTTTATTACGTTTTGTGCAAACGTGATATCTAAGTTCGTACGAAAGATTCTTATCTATTGGAAGTTCCGGTTTGTAATTGCATATAACACTGTAATAATATTTATCGGGTTTTTGTCTATAGTACATCATAGCGCATCCAACACGCGTGGTGTGAACCCATGCTAATTGAAAAATGTTTCCAGCAATCTCCACATGTTTCGGCTTCTTTTTTTTTATCCACATATCGAAAGCTTCCGAAAGAAAATTCACGTCCAATTTATCAGTTTCATCGTCCTTTACCATCCTCCTATACATAATTTGACCCATTGCTCCATCGTCGAGAGAAATACGTACCTTGTCGTTTGTGAATTTGCACTGCTTCATGTGACATCCGGCAAGAAATTCACACTCCTTATCGTAGCTAACAATTTTCATTGGTTTCATTGTCATTGCAACAAATAGCATGTGTGACCCACGCACTGTTTCATCTCTTAACGCATTATGTTTATTTACCATGAAACTTCGTTCGTCATTTGTAAGTGATCTAAATTTTGTTTGTGTAAATCCACATGACTTTGAACGCAAGCAGCCGTGTCTGCATGGTGTATTCTTTGGATCAATATTGCAATATTCATTTACAGAAGTTTTGTACTCTAACGTTCTACCAAATAATATTGAACACCACAATAATATAACAAACATGTTGACAAACGATTTATTTGAAGATTTTTTTTTACATAACATAATTATATGTCTTATTGACAATAAAAAATATTCAAAGATGACTTCGTTTAAGATATGAGCAATTAAGTAACACATTCTAAATATAACATTTTTTTAATATATTTAAAAAGTGCATTTTATATCGCATTTTCAATTTGCTATCTGATAAGATTGTTAATTTGTTATCGTGATTTACAGTTTATATAAGCCAGTACTTGTTAGTTAGTAATATCTTATTATTCAATATGTCAAAGACGTTGTTGATATTCGTTGCGCTTTGCTTCATTTTCAAAGCTTCAACAATTACTCCTCGTCACTTTTGTGAGTATCATAATATAATATATACTAATGACTGATATTATAAATTATATAATCATTTTAGCTATTCACAGTCAAAACAGAACAACTCCAATTTACAGTTTTGTGCCTATTTCTGGAACGAACCTAACATTTGACATTAGAGCCAAGGATGAGGCCAGGCTGGCTTTAACTACAGGACCCGCACTCGTTGGACCATATTATGAAATCATCATCAGCGGAAGAGACAAATTAATGAATCAAGTTATTAAAGATTATCCTGGAAATGTAGTCGCTTCTAGAATTAGGACGCATGTCATTGAACACGAATTCAGATCGTTCACTTTATTCTGGAATAACAGCAGAATCGCTTTACATGGAGCTCAAGCAGGAGATGAATACATGGTTGTATCCTATAGAAGATCTGGGGATACTGCATTCAACTATATTGGATTTTCTTCAGGAAACAGCAGTGAAGCTACCTTCGTATTTGAAGATTATGGACACCAAATAGGATATTAAATAAATGTATTCGATTTAATGATATATTTTCAATCTAATATTTATTATTGCAAATATACATGTATGGCATCATGAACGTGACTTTACTTTCTTCGCTAGCTGCGAATCCAATGAAGTTCATGCTTCCAGTTCCAGTGCTATTGTACCGAATCACTTCTTCAAAATTTCCTTGATACACTCTAATATCTGCTTCATCCCACATCAACATAAAGTATGTGAA
Organism: Nicrophorus vespilloides; assembly: GCF_001412225.1. Taxonomy (NCBI): domain Eukaryota; kingdom Metazoa; phylum Arthropoda; class Insecta; order Coleoptera; family Silphidae; genus Nicrophorus; species Nicrophorus vespilloides. The sequence goes on from NW_017098248.1 coordinate 32,078, forward strand.
TTCCACGTCTGTGATCATTGTTGTTTCATTTACAGCGCTTTGAATTTGTATATTTTCAGATGAATCTTGTGCAATTTTATGGTTGATATTTGGGTCTCCGCTTATGGTAATTTCAAAGAAAGGTGGTACAGCAGCCGATGTTGTCGACAAGAGTATTTTTGCTTGGCTACCTCCTCTAATTAATAACTCAGTTTTTGTATATTGGACCGGCACGAAACTGTAATGTTGGTGCTTGCTGTTAATCTCTAAAACAGATTTAGTTTTCATATTCATTTAATGTTGAAGATATATCTTACTTATAAATTCTTTTGAATGCGATTCATTAAAAATAAAAAATAGAATCAATGCACCAATCGCAAATTTAAACATTGTGAACATTATTATAACTACATGCACAAATATGAGTTTGAAAAAGGTAAGCACTCTATTTAAGTAATTTAGAAAGAAGATAACACATTTAAGTACTGATCAAATACCATTTAATCAATTTTCTAATCAAATATCATTAACCACTCAAACCTATTTTACAAAATTATACTACTGAGAATTTAGACTATTATCAATTGCAATATTAATGTTATCTATAAAAAGTTTGTTTAATTATTCTCTTGCATGTTTTATTTGTACGCAGCAAATATGTGAAAATAAAAAAATAAATATTACTTAAATTACTTTTATTCATTTATTACAGTATTCAAAAATTGTAAAATATTTTAATTGTTTATTTAAGTTAAGTATTATTATTAACATCACAGCCGTCAAGAGGAACCATAAATATAGCATCATCATTTATTCCAGCTGCAAACCCGATGAAGTTCACGACATTGATGAAGCTCTCGTTAAAACTAACAACATGATTAGGACCTTTACTCACGACAATACCATTATTCCAAGAAAGTTTAATAGTATTAAATGTATCCCCCGACAACGCTACTTCCTTCAAATCTATACTTTGAACATTTTTGGGGTCATCTCTGGTAATAATATTAGGTTCTGATTGTTTTCCGGACAGTGTAATTTCGAAGAAAGGAGCAACACTGCTTGCACTCTCAGAGAGTAGAATCTTTGCGCCATGTGTTGATTTGATCAGAACTTCCAAATTGTTGGTCTTGACCGGTACAAAACTGTAATCTGTTACATCCGAATGTCGACTATTTATTGCTAAAATATTACGTGATAATATAAATATTAATATTTTCTAAATCTTACTTATAAAATATGTTGTAGCTTCTGATGTCAATATGCATATTGATACAATGAGAAACCGTAACTTATCCATTTTCAAAATGAATGTTTTCGAACGCTTTATATACACTAAGGTAGATATAAATTGATAAAACTAATAATAATAATATTGCAATCTATAAAATATAATTTGTTGCGAGGAAATAATAACAAAATCAATCATACTTAAAATTCATTTTATATTATTTTTTAAAAATATATATTTATAATTACTTCTTCTTATTCTTCATTTTCTTCTTACTGCTTTTGACCTGCGGTTCAGCTTCAGCTACGTCCTCCGTATCTTCATGCATCCTTTTTTCTCCACTACAAAATGAAATGATTATATTTCCAGTTTATCAAAAGCGTCAATCGTCAAGTTTTCACTACAACATACGTGAAAACTTTATTAGATTAACGCATATAAAACATTAAAACAAACATTTACCTTTTAACCGATATTATATTTTTGCTTCCTTTTCCTTTCAGCATTTTACCCCATTCTTGCTCGGAACCTTTAATAGCGAACTGCGATAGATTTTCATCTTTCAACTTTTTCAGTTCCTTTTTCTGCTTCTGCTCCAATTCCTTCGAGGCTTCATCGAGCTCCTTTTGCAATGACTGTGCCATGGCATTCATTTGAATATTCTTAACTGGCGCTAACGATTTTTCCACATCGTCTTCCAAAACTCCATTCAAATATTGTACGGATCTACGCACTAGACGATTGAATAAACCAAGCAATTGATTTGCAGGCAAATCCAAAGCAGAAGCCAAATCGTCGACAGTTTTGTGTTGCAGTCCAATGCCCAGCAGAATAGCTGATTGAACTGCTGAGAAGTTTACATCTCCCATGTGCTTCAAGAAGTAAATTCTTGCGAGAGATGGCAACAAGTCCACAATGAGGTGATAGTCGACCAAATTATTGCTATACATCTCCAAACGCTTCACGTCGTAACTAGTCATATACACATCCAATTCGTTCCGCATCATAGTCTTAGCTTCGACTTGGTTATTTTTATTGTTCAGAACGCCCAAGGATAACGATGGTGTAAACGTGCTAAACTGATACGATAACAGTGAAAGGAAACGCCTCCTGAAATCTACCCAATAAGCGCTTAACCAATCAGAAGCCGGTGCTTCGTCGTCGTGTTTCAAAACATTAATCATGATGCAAGAATGTTCACCGGTCAAATCATTAGTTGTTTGCCTCAAATAAACTGGAACAAATCCGGCTCGTTTCCTATTCAAAACAAAAGAACGCAAATGTTAAAAATAAATTATTTGTTTAGGAAAATAAAATAGGCTTACCAAAACTTTAAAAGAGGTTCAGTTAAACCATAGGAGACACCTAAATAATCTAATTTTTCAGGTTGCCTTTCATTCAATTTCAAAAGCAATGGCGGTAATTTTTTTCTTGGTTCAATCGTTTCTTCTAAAAGACCCAAATCATCATCACCAACCTGTTCAATTTCTTCGGTAACTCCGTTATTCTTCTCTTCTTCTATATTTGTCATTTTAAATTCGTAATAGTCTTTTAGTAAAGCTACAGCCCTCGCACCGTATCCCATCTGAAAGTTTATAGTATTGGATTAAGATAATATTTAATAATTAATAAGAACATACGCCTTGATAGTCTGGATGAGTTGCGATTCTCACAATTCTAGCACCAGCTAAGCTTGGAAAATCCGGATCTTGATATTGTTGTCCTATTGTCCAAGGTATTAAATCACCTGCGGCTCTCTTTCCACGATTAAAATTATCCACAACAGAATCTTTCGACACTTGTCCCTCCAGACAAACTTGAATAACAACCAATATTTCTGGTAATGAACTCTTATTCGGATTTACTGGTCCTAACAAGCAGAACAAATGATGAGCTGGGGCATCAGACATCATTTGCAAGTCATTTGGAGAATTCTACAAATACAAATTTATTATTGCTGATATTGCAAATTATATGTGTATATTGAAGTACCTTATAATGAGAAGCAACATATAAAGACACCAATCTCTGAAGAAATTCTTCTGATGCCCTATGATAACAAAATAATGTATCTCTGTTTATATAGTACAGTTCACATGCATCCGGAGGCGGGCAACCAGAAGATAATGATGAAACTGATGTAGCATCTAAACACAGCAATTTTGTTAGCCATGTTTCAACTGCATCTCCAGATTTATAACGAATTGATTCTTCTAACGTAACCTTTAACAAATAGGAACTTGGTTAATATTTTTTTTGTTTTCAAATATTAACACTTACTTCATGTAACGTTCTTCCCGTAGCTGCAGCAGAATCTTTCTTATTTGCTGCATTGGTATTAGCACCAACGGGAACTGTTTGCACCCTTAATTGTTGTAACAACTTTAAAGATAATGACCTTCCGGTACCTTCATACCCATTAATTGTCGATGCTAAGAATACTAAATACGGTCCCAACATAGCTTTAACGTATGGTAATGGAATAGCTGCAGCTTCATCAATAACCACCAATTCCGCTTGTGACAATTTATTTGCATCAGTAGGATGTATGTACTGAAATATAAAATCATACCAAGTCTATACAATTTTCTTACAAATTAAGTTATGCATACCTGAATAGTCTGTCTATGGTCCCTAAAGATGTTAACTCTAACAATCGCCTTGTTAAATTCCGGATTTGTACTTTGCACTAAACCATAATCAATATGTTCCTGATATTCTAAAGCATCAAAGCCTTTGAAAACAAATTCAAAAAATGTGTTCAAATTTTCAGGGCTGGGACTTGTAACAAATATGTTACTATAGCCAAAGGCAACAGCTGCAGCTACAGAAAGTCCTAAAGCAGCAGATTTGCCTCGTCCTCTACTAGCAGTTAAAGACACTGTTGATTTCAAAGTTTTCTCTGATATAGCTTCAATAAATTTCAACAGGGCTTTACCCTGATCCAAAGTTCTACAACAATTTACCAAAGAACCAACAGGTTGTGTGTCTCTCAAGTTAGCTTTTAACTCTATTAATTCCTCATCAGATTTTGATTTTTCTTCTGCTATATCAATGGGTGTCACATGTAAATTATGAGATGAGACAGGTAAGACTGCTAATTGGTCATCAACAACAAGACATCTCTTGCAAGATGCCAAACTCAACAGGAAACGTTCATTAAATCTACAAGATACATTCTGGTGAGCTTCAGTTCTAAATCTTTGATGCACATCCATTGTCAATGTGTAAAGTTGTTTCAATGAATTCATGGTACGCAATAATAGAACAACAATGCCACCACCTTCTACTGTTTCAATTGTTCTTGCTAGCAAATTAGGTGTCAAGGCTTCAAAATCTTGCAAAACACACATACCTGCAAAGTAAATATATAAATATAAAAAATGTTAATTATTGTTTTTGCATTTACCATAAGTGTTTCCAAGGATTTTCTGTGTTTCAGAATAATAACAATAACGTATTTTTGTACTGGAAACAAATAATTCAAAAGGGTCATCTTCATTTACACTCAACTTTCCAGCTTTAATCTTATGTTGTAAATGCTTCATACGTTTCTTCCTGTTGCTGCTGAAACCTAACTCCTTTTTATAGCACCATAGCACTGATGGTCTTGCTTTTACTTCAGCTTTGGCTAACATATGATGTAAAATTACAACCTGCAGGTAGAAAATGAAGTTTTATACATTTTATACATTATTAAGTTAAATGAATTGTACTAACCTGATCACGGCCTTTATCACCAACCATAACAAATAATGTTCTGTGTCCCAATTTAACTCCATTCTCGATTAGAACACGAATTCTATTATCAATCTTCTTGCGTACCATCTTAAATGTTTAACTTTATGAAACTTCAACTTGTTTTAAGGTTATGTGAATAAAGCACGCCTTCACATGTGTTTTGAATTTAACACACCATTTAATACATTTTACAAACAAGTCATACCAAAATCAAAATAAATATTGTACAAACCATACCAACCCAAAGGAAAAAAGTAAATTCACGTATCCCTCGTTTTACACGGTACTTTTTTTACACACTTTCTTTACACGGTTTAAAAATTAATAAATTAAAAAATAAATGTTGAAAATAACCTCGTTTTACACAGTACTATTTTATATTTTCTCTTTTACACGGTTTAAAGTAGATTGTCAATAATGAATGATAATTGCCATCATTTATATTTTTTTTTGTTCCTTTGTATTTAATTAATAGAAGAATTAATATATTTTTTGCCTTTCAATATTTTGTTTGATACACTTTTGGATGTATACAGTTTTACATTCAAAAAGTTACAATTTCGATTTACACTACACATTATTTTCAGGGAGATAGGTGTATTTTAAAAACAATATTAATTAAATAAAAAATGCTGAATATAGTTGATAATCAGATACTAAAATACTAGAATATGTTTCTCAATTAAGGTCTAAATAACATATCTGGTCAGTCTGTACTTGAAATCTGTATATACATATATTTATTTATTCATTTTATACAGTCAGTAATTGTCGCTCATCACAAAAATAAATGCATACAGAAAATAAACATTTAATAATAAAAAAGATAAAATGTTACTTCATTTTGAAGCTATGAGTAAATTTAAGTTTCTCCTGGCATATTTTTCGTTAATTATCTACATAAAATCAGTGAAATTGGGACCTTCATCAAATACTTGTTGATTCCCAGCAGAATTCTGCATTTGTTGTCCCATTTGTGGTCTGGGTCCAGAACCTCCCAAAGTATGCATCATCATTTGTTGCCTATATTGGGGTTGCTGCTAAAAATATACTTTTATAAAAACAAGCTAAGTACATAAAATAATATTAATATTACCTGTTGCAAAAGTGTTCTTAGTCCCGGATTGTTAGGTAGTACAGGTCGTAACATTCTCTGCGGTGCATTTTGAGGCTGCAGATTACTTTGACTTCCTAGTCGCTGCTGCTACAAATTATGCATTTTTTTAAATATTTTAACTGGTATTTACTACATTCACTTACATCCAGGATTTTATATTGCATCTCTTGATGCTGTGCAATTTGCAATGCTTCTTGAAGTTGAGCTGTTTTCATATGCGAAATTCTTTCTAGTTCCGTTTTATATTGTTGTTCTTGTTGTTGTGCAGCTTCTAAGGTTTGCCGCAGCTGATTAATTTTATCCAAATTTGCTTGTCTTTCGGCTTCTAGTTGATTTGCAAACGGTTGAGTAGGTCTTTGATTACCCATCATATTACCAGCGGCACCCGCAGCACCAGCACCTTGACTTTGTTGTTGTTGCTGCTGCTGCTGTTGCTGCTGTTGTTGCTGCTGCTGCTGCTGTTGCTGTGGGTTGCCTTGCATTTGACCTGCAGTTTGTTGTAAACCCTAAAATGTTCAATTTACAAAACGAATTTAACAACTAATTATGTCGAAAATACCACGGGCATTCGCAACCTTTGGCCCATTACAACTCCAGGCACATTTTGTCCTAAAAGTCCTTGGTTACCTAACCCTTGACCTGGTTGTCCCGTGGATGCCACAACATTCTGGGTTAATTGGCCGCCGCCCATAGCAATAGCATTAGTTTGAGACATCATGAGACCTTGTGATGGGGTTTGCGAAGTTACAGGGTTTTGTTGACCTGCCATTGGAGCACCAGTTTGAGGATTGATATTTCCGCCTGTTCCCTATTAAATGAAAAACAAATATATAACTTTGCAATAACAATCAACAATTACCAGCAATACCTGTCTTAAATTTTGCGAAGACTTCTGCTGTTGAATAACCTTTCTTAATCTATCAACAAACGCAACTTGATCGTTCGGTATAAATCCTAAATATGCTCTCTTCTCTGACGTATATAGAAGGATCAATACTTTTATATCGCATTCTGCACTATTTGGAGTGAAATGAACGCAACCAGCCTAAAAAAAATGAATCAAATATGCAACATTTTATATGAACATAATATACGTACAAATCCTGAATTCATCACTTTCGTTAGTGTTTCTAATGCTTCGCAATTTGTTGGATGAAACAATACCGATTTTGAATTTTTCAAAAATGCCCCACCGATGTTTCCAATCAACTGTTTGGGCATCAATTGCATTATTAATTTGCTTGGCCATCCGTCGGCTTTCCTGAAATGTTATGAAAATGTAAATAATATTTATTATTTTTTAGAAACTGTAACGTACATTTCAGGTTCCCCTTCTTTGATATTTACAGAAACGGAACATGGTACATGTCTAGTAATCTTCTGTGTTTCAGTTGGTGTCTTCTTTTCCAACCATTCCAATGACCCACTCCAAATAGTTTGTCTTTGTGGATTCATAGACTGTCCAGGCTGTGAAGCTTGTGATGTATTAACTGGTTGATTTGGTTGCTGTACCTGATTTGGATTAGAGGTTTGTTGCATTCCAGGAGTACCAGGATTTTGGGCCATAGAACTTTGTACATTTTGCTGCACTTGTGATAAAGACGGTTGATTTTGCTGCGATGACAGGATACCCATTCTTATTTGATTAGCCATTTGTGGATTGTTCGGCACTATAAAATGATAAACGGAAATTCAAAAATATAAATATAATGGAAAAACTCACTTGGACCAAATTGATTTACAGAACTTGGCATAGATGAAGGAGGACGCGTCAATTGGTCAATCAGAGCACTGCTTTGAGGTGTACCTGGTTGAGCCGGAGTTTGCGGATTAACGTATTGTCTGCCCATTGTCATCCACCTAGCAGGACCTCTATTGCCAATGCCTTAAATAATAGTTTATATAGTAATATAATTATACTAAATCAATAACAAATTGTTTCAATAACATACCAGAACCTGGATGGTAGCCTGGTGGCGCTTGTAATGTCTGAGCAGCAAATTGATTTTGCCCTATCATAACACCTCTGACATTTGGAATACCGACATTTACCATTCCTGGATTGACCATAGCTGAATTGTGCTGCGGCATTTGATTCAAACCTGCCGGATTAGCACTTCTATTGTAAGCAGCATTTGCACCAACCACATTTTGTACAGGATTTGAATTGGGCCCAATCATTGGTTGATTCGACTGTCCTGATGGTCCCGAAATTGGACTGTCATGATTAGCCAAAGGACTCGGCGAAGCTAAAGGATTTTGATTCGTGTTAACACTTCCAGGAGGTGGGCTTATTGGTCTCTCCTTCAAACTATATTAATGTTATTACAATTTGAAACAAACAACATTTTAACTAAATATATACCTATATCCCTTTAACAGTACCAAATGCCTTGGATCTTTAGCATAATTTTTAGTTTGAGATGTTCCCAAATCCCCTCCAGCCTTCTCAAATAACTTATATAATGCAGGAATTTTTCTTGGAGATATCACTGATAAATGTATTTGACGTTCCTGCAGTATTGATGCCAGTTGGTCAGTTGTTTTCCCAGAAAAAGTATGAGATTCTAATACTGGCAACATATATGGAGGTGAATTACATATCAGTATGCAATGTTTCTGAACATTTGCACTTGGATCATGCCTCTGTTGCAAATCTTCAAAGCAGTGTAAAGCTGTTGCCAAACCTTCAGCAATATTTGAATGTGACTCTCCTTTACCAGCAATCAATCTAGTTAAAATATACAATTAATAAAAATTTAAAAAAACATTAACTACTAACATACTCCAGTCTATCCATAGTTTTAACTAATTTCCCTGGACTAGAAAATGGTCCAATACTCTCACTGCTAGGACTGGAAAGACAGTCTGCTGCATGATACACAACAATACCATAAATACAACTAGCATTATCCGACATATAATTAACTTCATCCAGATTTCCCTGACTAAAATACCTATAAAATACATTCAAAATATATATATAAACCAGAGAAAAAAATTATAATAACAAGGTAAAATATAATACAATAAAATCAGCAAGTGTATTTGTTATCAATATTCAGCAAGGTTACATTGGTTCAAGCCAATACCTCTAACCAAATCTCAAATATCCGTTCAAGACTCATCATTTTAAAATTTCTATAAATATATAGATCTTCATTATTTTCTCATTAAAACAATATATTAAAAGTATACTAAATAAATACAATAATTATACTCACTCTATCGAGGGCATTATATAATTCGATTTCAAATCATTTATGTATGCCCCATTCACTGCTGTTCCTTCAATTACAAAAATCACATCTGCCTGCAACCCATGGTCTGGTGCACAAACAACCATTTTCTGTAGATACTATTTACTATCAAATATATGAAACAGTAAATGTACTACAATCTTACAGTTACAACTGAAAATATTTAAAACATTATTTAAATACCAGAAGCAAATGAAAATTGTAATTAACACAATCTATATAGAATAATTAAGACCACAAATAAATGGAATAAACAAATGTATAATCAATGTAGAGTAATTTACTTAAATGTCATAAATAATTCCAATACCAACTTTACTTATGGATTACCAAAATGCTTCTTTCCATTTGGTTCCTTTGAATTTATTTGAACAAACTATATTATATTATATTTTTATTCACTTCAAATACAAGTAAATATTATTTGAAACTATGTTAGTATTACTTTTACTCACTTTTACTATCATTAAGTAACTAAAGATCCGCATTCCGCAGTTTGCCGACCACTGGTGTACAGATGATAGAAAGAAAATAGATTTGACATTTGAAGCAATTTGAAGTGTCAAAGTTGTGAAACTTTGTGAGACCCAACAAATACTGATCAAAATATTGTAATATTAAAAACTCTTGCATGAATATTGTTGCTAAAGCAATGGCTTCAGCTGTTATTGATAAAGTTAAGGACCGCAAGGTTAAGGTAAATAGTCAACATATATATATTTCACATTATCAATAAAATAAATTGCTTTTAAAGGTTTTCTTGGGACCATTGCCAGATGACTTCTTAAGGATTACTGGGGGTGTACAAAAGCAACAAGAAGCAGTTGATCGTCAGACAGCCCTTGCATTGCAACATCAATTTGTTGTATTATCAGCATACCCACCCAAATTAGCTGGACGATTCAGTATAACTATTGCACAAGCAAAACTGGTCAAGAATTATGGCATAACACGTATGGACCCTTATGTCAGAGTTAGAATGGGTCATGCAATTTATGAAACTCATACTGATCCCAATGGAGGAAAAAATCCACGTTGGAACAAAGTGATTCAATGGTAACTATATTTTGAAATAATATAATTTATGTTATCTGATTGAACTACACTTTATAGTTTGTTGCCACATGGAGTGAATACAGTTTCAATAGATATTTATGATGAAAGATCTTTGTATGTTGATGAATTGATTGCCTGGACTCAATTTACAATACCTAAGCAAGTATTGTTAGGTGAAACACAAGAGGAATGGTATCCTTTATCTGGAAAACAAGGTGAAGGGCTTGAGGGTTCTATTAATTTAGTGTTGAGCTATGTGGTAAGTTATATTATATGACAATTGAACCACGCGTTTAATCTTATCAAAATTGTATATAGCTAAATGCACCTCCATCTATGCAATATCCACCAGTAATGATGTTGCAAAATGTCAGTGGTGGCAGAGTACCAGCACCAGTGTATTCTGCACCACCAGCAAATAATCCAGCTCTTCCTTCTGTCCCAGTTCTCAGTGAAACAGAATTCAATCAGGTAATTATGTCGACAATGAGTAGGGATTATTAATGAAACAATACAATTTCAGATTGAAGAGATGTTTCCAAATATTGATAAAGAAGTCATCAAATCCGTTTTCGAAGCCAACCGCGGTAACAAAGATGGCACCATCAATTCGCTCCTCCAGATGTGCGAATAAATTCTCTATCTATACTAACTTGCAATATTGTTATATTCCATTGTATTAGTATTATAATGTGATTTAATCTCTAGAATACGCTTGGCCATAATTATTAAATTGTTAAGTTACCAAATTGGTGCCAAATATTGGGATTGATTTTATTTGTTTCGATGCTATAACTATATTATATTGTTAATCTAAGCACGTGTAATTCAGAAATATATACATAATGAGTATACACATATTTTTATTATTATATTTTTAATTTACAACATTTAAAAAATTAAGTACATTTAGACATAAAACTAGTAACAATTATTATTCGGGGAAATAATATTGGTTTTTGTGCAATACAAACATTTATCAAGTGTAAATCAATCTTCACACGTTAACTAGAAGATGGTTATTCAAACACGCTTTGCACATCAATTAATACTTTCTTATTGTTTATGAGCAACATTTTTTACGAATAGGAAAAAAAATGTGAGGATTCGTTTCCAAATAAAGCTTAATAATGTTTGCAATACACTATTACGTGATTTCAATTAATATGAAGGCATCTTCATGAATAATACATATCAAAAATTACGTTTAGATCTTGTATAATTTTTGATTATAATAAAATATTAAAAATTATGTCATCATCAAAATATAAAATCTAATTTAGCAAAGCATATTATTTTGTTTGTTTCATAATATGAATTTAGTGTTTTTTTTTTCTTGTATAATACATCAAGTACAAAAATACAGATTCAGATAAATTGACTTGATTTTAAGTGAACAGACAATGAACATCAAGTTTAAAAACTCATCTAACAACAATAACACCCTGTGTGTTTTTTTTCCGCTTATTAATTCCTCGTAACCCGGTTATAGAAATAAATTCAATAAATATTAATTATAAAATACTATCCTAACATTTACAATACTGTCTTTATCAGATGCATTAACTTGTCGTTGGGACACTTGTTTCCAAGACTATAAATAAAATGAACAAGCTAAACAAAATGTGTAACATAACGAAATAACGCAGTCTTAATTCAAATCGGTCTTATTTTGTATTCATTCTTAAACACAATTGCAGCTTAAAATTATTCGGACTAGAGAAAAATATCGTGCTTCAAAAACATAGGGTAAATATATAAAACAATAATATCACCAAGATTAAAGGCAACTTAATTTTACATCATTTTTCTTTTGATTTTCCTTTCAGTAAACTAAACATAGCCTTCTTTCTTACCTTAAGCCATTATTCACAGGCCAATTTGCTATCGAAACTGGAAAGCGCAATGGCAAAAGCCTGTAAAGCGCACATTGGATATCTGTAGTCCATCGTGAATATGTCTTCTGCAATGCGACCAAATTGCATCACAACATATTCATTATCGCTGTCGTGAACTATCTGGAAATTCTTCACCGAAGCTTCCGTCACTCGACCATGGAAATTCAATACGTAAGATTGTGTATCGTCATTCCAGACCGGGGTTTTATTATGAAGTTCAATAATATTTTCCATATTCTTCGACTTCCATAAATCAATTAAACCCTCTCCATTCTCTTGTGGTTGCATCAACACTCTTTCATAACTCAATGTCATACCTTAAATTGTCAATTATATATTTGCAGAATAATAACGTTTAAACTAAATATTACCTGGTAATATGACAGTCATTTTTCTTGGTCCTTTAAAACCTAACACATTAGTATCATAAATAACAGCTGCTAATTCTTGACGAATGTTAGTATCATTTGGACCACTACGCCTTGCGGATTTGCCGTTATCGAATATTGTAAACTGCGTACCCAACAAATTTGATCTCAGTTTACCTATAAATACACATTTATTATATTACAAGACATTATATGTTGTTTAATTTCATTACCTATATAAGATTCAGCATTTCTTGATAGATCAATAGGATCTGTAGATATCAAGTAATTACTTGTAGCACTTTTTTTTCGTTTCCTTCCAGCCAGCAGAAATACTTTCTTTCCATATTCCCTCTCTAAATGCAGGTAGTAAGTTGGATATAGGCCTCTGTCAATGCCTTTCCTATCTCTAGTAATTCTACACTTGTAAAGTACTTTTTGGGTAGCTGGTTGCATGACAAACTTTTCTATATTTCCTTCCAGATCACCTTCCATTTCAGCAGTCTTCAATTAAACAATATCATAAATTATCAGTTATAACAAACTAAATTATTTTCTATAACAAACCCCACGATTGATTAAATTAGGTTGATCATTAATTGGATTAATAGGCATTGCCCCATTATCAGATGAAGTTGTTATGGGAGTGGATTCTTCATCTTCAATGTCCATGAGTTCATTTGATGAACTTATTGTCAGATCTTCTACTTGAGTATCTAAAATATAACATAATATATTAAATGAAATGGTGCTCTTTGTGAAACTAACCATCAATTGCATCAACACTAGGGATGATTGTTATAACTTGATCTGGATTGTCTTTTGTCATTGAATAATGTAAAGGACCATCATAACCTGAAACATAACATAATCTATAATTTTAATTGTAAAATAAAAAAAGGAAATGTGCAGACCATGTAATTCCCTTCTGTTAGCTGCACTATTTCCTCTATTTCCCTTAGCGCTATTATTCCGAATATCAGATGCTTGGATCATCCCTGCAGTCTGCCTCTTTTGTCTCATCTTTTGCTCCATCAACTGACGCTATTAAATAAATACCATTAAAATAAATATATTTCTTTTTAAAAAGCCGCCTTCTTTACCTGTTGTTCCAACTTTTGATTTCGCGAATCCATGGCCCTTTCCTCACCACGCTTTTCACTTAACTGGAATAAAATCTTACATATCCTCTTCAATTATTCAACGCTCTTATATAATTGCGTGGCGCTATTTATTACATTTCCCTTGAAACGGTATTTGATCGATTTTATTCACATTAACGACATTGGTCGCTAACAACAACTTTTGTTTACTCCCGTTAACAACGGCAGAAACCCACCCGAAGTTAGCTCAGTAACGAATTGAATGGCATTTCAAATTTTTTACCATTTCACATTTTCTACTTATAATCTTACATATGCTTTGAGAATAACAAATATTACGCATATTTAAACTAATATCGTGTTTACAAAGTAATAGATGACAATAAAATTCTTGTATTTTACTTCAAAATGTTATAATAATGAAGTTTACACTTTTAGTGTGAAGGGTGTGAAGAATTGCATAGAAGTAGTTCCCGCCTTTACGAATTATTGGGTCAATGAGAATCTTTTTTCAAAAACTTAATATAATAAATTTAAGTAAAAGAATTAATTTAGGTACAATAAATGCAATTTTATTGCAACAAGACCTTAATGCAATAATAATTAAATAAACACTCAACTGTTGCATATGGCTATTGACCACACAGTCTTTCTGCACATTTGAAACTTTGTACTTTTACTTATGATGTAAAACTGATAGGCTTAATTAAGACATTATTCCAACACTTAAATTACCTTAAAATTATTTGATATATCTAATAAATGTACTAATTTGATTAAATGTTATTTATTTGCTAATATATTTTTTCACAATAATTTCTATAAATTATTACTTTTTAATATTCTTAAATGAAACAACTTGGTAAGAACATTTAATAAGTATATTTATGCACAATTAATAGAATCTTGTTAATAGAAGAAAAAAATAGGAAACAATTTTTAGCCTAAGAAACATTTTCTATAGCAACAACAATTAAGAATAAATTATGTATTACATAAGTAACTCGATTGTTTTGACTTGTTTTAGAATCTGCTCTGTGACGACTTTTGTAGCAATATGAGCCTCCGGAATCAAAAAGCTGTCCATGTCTGATATCATTAAAGAATCGCCGTCGTGGACACCATATTTAAAGGTAATCAAATCGGGATGACGCTTTTTCGCGGTTATTTTAACAATAGCCGTCAAAGGCCGTTTGACGATGACCTCCGCAGTGCCCTTCTTGTCTGGTATCTCTCTGAGTACTACCAAATGGGTATCGGTCACCATCAGATGGCTCTTGTACATGAAACCATTAAGCTTCACTTCCTGGCATGGAAAATGCTTGATCAAATCAGCATTTTTCAACCAGCTTTGTATTGAAACAAATTGCCTTTCATCGTCCTCTTGGATCTACAAATATAGGTTGATATAATCCAAATTAATACATTTGTTTTAAAAATACAAACCTGATCAGAAGTAACATTATCATGATCGTCATCTATGCTAAAAACAGGAGCAACATTTCTATATCGTTTCCCTTGCTTATCGCTGCTGGAAACGTGTCTCTCTTGCACCGGACTATTATTCGGATTAACAATATATTCGAAAAGCATTCCTTTAACCTCCGCAGATTTGTTTTTCATTGCCGCAGAAATTTTACCAAACAAATCATTCGACTGGCCTCGATTAGTTTGTTTCCCTGATTTTCCAGCTGTTTTGAACAATCAAACGTAAACATATTATTAACGCAAATTTTATTAGATAAACTCACCTGTCATCAATGGTCCACAGACCATACACTGCGAAGATACGTGGTCTTGCAGATAATCTCCACATTGATTACCAAAATAGTCATGTAAAGAAATAAAACCTCCAGTTAAAATCGATACATACTGAGTATGCTTTTGAAGAAAAGATGCAACAACCATTAGAGTGTATTGATCTTCTTCGGTTCGCCCAGAACCCAAAAAACATAGATGCTCTCCTCCTAAAAAATGAACGGCGATAAACATGATACTACTTATATAATTATAATAATTAAATACCAGCGTTGGAATTCATAGCCAGTGCTTGTTTCTGTGCGTTTAGAAGGCCCTGTACTGCTGTCTGGAATGCGCTCGGCTCTTGCAACATCAAATTGCAGTCCAAATGGAAAGCCGTGGATAAATGCCCAGCATTGTATTGCTCTACTGGTCTACAGTCTACTATAAAAAAACGAACAGCGTCTGCGTTGCCTCCATCCATGCTACTATTTTCTACCAATTCTTGAACAGATACAGGTAAGCAAAGGGCTTGTGATATTAAGCTAATATCGTCGCCCTTTCCACTATATAAAGACTGCATCAAGTCAGTGCGGAAACCGACTGGGGTTTTCGCGGCATAATACTGAGCCAGTGAACAGAAGTCTGCTACATCTTCAGCCTCCAATGCGTTCGGCATTGAAGTTAGCATCTTAATTAAAGTTTCTTTATCTTCGTTCTTCATTGATATTATCTGCTCACGGGCGTTAATCACCATAATCAGAGACAAAAAGAAAACGAAAAACGGATCGGATTGTTGCAAATAATAGTCCCACATAGTAATGGTAACATTTAAATTGCATGTGGCTGCAAAAAGTGATTGAAACCAAGTCAAGCAATACAAATCTGGGGTTAGTTTCTTTGTATCCAATAAGTTACATAACTCTGGATCATGGTACAGCAGCAGCAGTCTCAGTATATGGAACACATTGCCATTCTTATGAGAGCCTTGTGGAATGTACATGTCACGTATACCTTCAAATAAATTATAAATGGTCGATTTTCCGACTTTCAATGTGATTATTGGAAGTAACAGTTCAATCCAACCATTCCCTCTCTCATATTGCAAACTTCGACTTTTGCAGTAAAAAGTGAGAATACTCTCCAAGTCAGAGACAATGGATGGTCTTTCAGCCTCATCATTTCCTAACTTTGATACAAAATTTGCACAATCCTCTCTCAAAACCACTTGATTAGGCAAATCAAAAATCTCATTAAAATGATCAATTTGGTTGCCTTTATCACGAACGTCCAAGCAAACCTACAATAGGCATTTATAAATATATCAAAATGAAGTTAAATTTAATGTAATAAATACCTGCCACACTTCTTGTCTTATACTATCTGGAAGTGGTTTACCTTTGCATAAGCAATATATATCACTTGCTGTGCATTCTTCCAACAGAACATTTTCTAGTTCTTGAATCCTATTAAAAATAAAATGATTATTAGAATACATGATATATTTCTAGTGAATGATGATGATTCACATTATAAAACTAATAAATAGAAAGATAATTTTTAGAAAATGATGTGGCAAGTCATAAAGTAAATAGCAGCATTACACACTGAAGACTTCATTGGCAACATATATGAAATACAGTTAGGTGAGTGTTAAATAGCTATTGCAATAATTCTAATTCTTGTTTTATTTGCTATTCTTTTAATTTGTAAATATTTTACCATGTAGCGTTCTCATCCTCCAAAATAGACATTTTTGCATATTATAAATCACAACTGAGTTCACATAGATAGTAAATATTTATTATTTCACGACTAACAGATTTTAACATCAATATGATGTCAACAGCTGACTTCTGTATGCAATTAACACATTTGACGTACTTAAACCAAAGCACCAAAGTAGTTCATGCAGATACTGTCAAATAGATTACTTTAGTTTAGATAGGCAACTTTTATGACAATATGAAAATACATGAATCAAATGTACGTTTATGGGCGGCCGTAGCTGTGTGACTATGGTCGCCTGTATCACGAAAATCTGATACGAAAGGTCGTTGGTTCGATTCCAAAAAAAACAACAAAAATTTGTGGTGGCTGTTAAACCCAAAAGGGTTATATTTAAAAAAAATGTATAGATATATCATGATTAAACTATATTACTTCACCGTATATATTAATTGAACAGATCTAACTGGTACAATTAGCCTACTCTGTACAAAATAACTTTAGTAAATCAGCAATTACTACTTCTAAGAGAGGTTGTAATTTAAAATAGTTGTTACAAACTTAGTAGTTTCATCTTCAGCTACCTTTTCTCTTAGAATATGCATTATTAATATGAAAATACAACAGGCTATAATGAAGTTATATTTACAATTTTTGTGTAACATTTTATGCAAGGCAACTTTAGTTTCACTTACTATTTGTGAAAAAATGGGATTACTATTGAATAATACTATATTTTTTCCTATATTATTTGTGTACTGGTAGAGTGTTGCCAGTATACAGAAAATAATACAATTTAGTTACAATAAATAGTGATTGAACGTAGCGAATGTTGGTCATCTGATTGTAAGATGTCAGGAGTTAACAATGTTTATTTCAGCGCATGCGATGCAGTTTCGAAGAGTAAATGCATACCAAACAGTGAAACACAAAAGATATTCCCTTCCCCGCGTGACGAGGTCAAATCACACAGCTGTTTTTGGTATTCAGCTGATCTTTGTTGTGTGGAAGGCAGTGCGCGAGCCCCAGAAATGTCTGGTGAATCGTGTGCCCACGAATAAAGTAAAAATCGAAGCATATTTATATATATATGCTTGGTCGCATGTTGTTATTCCCTAACTCATCCTACCATTTGCACTTTCTTATCATTATATTTCTTTTATTGTTTCCTGCGTCAGTGCCAGGCGGTGACGTAATTGGTCTATACTCAGCCATCTAATTCTTGTTGACAAATTGAAGATTGTGCATTTGGGGGACAAATCCGATCATTTAGCGCCCTGCAGTTTCCGTGATTGTTGGAACTGGGGTTAGGCAAGTTTGAACGTCGAATCGCGTGCTCTGGGGGTGGTGTACAAAGTGTCTTCCAAAAACAATTCTGGCCTCTGCTGGCGTTCACGAGGGGGGCGAAGGTGGATCTCCGCCTCGCAAGAAGTCCCGTAAAGACAGTAAAAGTGACCATTTCGCGATGACGAGCAACGGACTTGTGCAAAACGGAGCATCCGCCGCCTCTGACACCTCCGCCGCCGCCTCTACCAGTAGCAATAATTCGGCAGAAAATGGACTCGATGGGGGAACTGCGTCACTGCAGCTAACACAATCTCATCAAGACATTGTTAGACTCATTGGCCAGTTTCTGAAAAATGAAGGACTTAGGTGAGCTTACTGATAATGCCTTCTACCCAGTTCATTGTTTTATTTATGTTATTTTTATTTTTCACTTAAAGTCAAACAGCTGAATCTCTTATGGCTGAATCTGGTTGCCGATTGGATCATCCCTCAGCAGCCAAGTTTCACACCCACATCTTGGATGGGGATTGGTCAAAAGCTGATCATGACTTACAAGAGTTGCGACCATTACTTGGACAATCACACAGCTTAGTTGTAAGTATCTCCAAAAATATATATAATATGCATATGCATCTAATATATGTGTATTCCTAATGTTCCATTTAAGAGAAAGCTATTTAAGTATAACAAACAATTAAAGGAATTTAGGTATAATAAAATTATTTACAGAGTTATGAATATGTGGCAGATAATTTGTGAAAGAAATTCTTTATCTATGTTATTTTTTTTAATTTAGATTAATTTTCAATGTCATTTAATGAACATTTGATCCACAGGAGATGAAATTTTTGTTATTAGAACAAAAGTATCTAGAATATTTAGAGGATGGTAGAGTTCTGGATGCATTGCATGTTTTAAGAAATGAATTGACACCTTTGCAACATAACACTGCCCGCGTGCATCAGCTCTCAAGTTATATGATGTGCTCCAGTACCCAAGAACTTCTAGCGAGAACAAATTGGTAATAGCGAAATTTTGTCTTTCGCTAATAAACAAGTGTTTTGAAACATAATATTTTATCGTTTCAGGGCTGGTAAAGGTTCAAAATCTCGTTCTGCCTTAATGGACAAATTACAGTCCTATTTGCCTGCCAACATAATGCTGCCTCCTAGTAGATTAAGAGTTCTGCTCAATCAAGCTGTCGAACTACAAACAATGCGCTGCCAACATCATAATACTTCCCATGGTATTTGTTTGAACAACACATCATTGCTGGTCGATCATTGTTGTCCTAAGGATGACTTTCCAACACACACTATACAAGTGCTTAATGATCACTGCGACGAAGTTTGGTTTTGTACTTTTTCTCCGGATGGTAAGAAATTGGCAACCGGGTCAAAGGATAGTAATGTGTTCATATGGGATGTGAATCCAGAAACTTGCACTTTGAACTTGAGGAATACATTGGTTGGTCATAATTATGGTAAAATTCATAATTATTCTCGTAACTGCAAATTTCACATATTTCATTAATGTAGGCGCTGCTTACTTATCTTGGAGCCCAGATTCTACTCATCTTCTGGCCTGCGGTCCGGATGAAAGTCCCGAGGTGTGGCTTTGGAATATCAAAACTGAAAAATGTTTGAAAATATCTCAATCCCAAGAAGATGTACTTACTTGTTGTTCTTGGAACAAGGACGGGAAGAAATTTGTTGTTGGCGGCATTCGAGGACATTTTTACCAAGCTGATATGGACGGAAATATATCTGAAAATTGGGAATGTGTTCGTGTCAATTGTCTATGGTGTAGATCTGATGGAAAAACCGTCTTAGCTTCAGATACACATCATAGAATAAGAAGCTACGTACTTGAAGATTTAACTGATCAACACATGTAATTTCTAAAGATAACACTATGGCAACAAAAACATAATTAAATATTTTGTAGTTTGCAAGAAGAACATCCAATCATGTCATTTACGGTAGATAAAAATGATAGACTAGCCTTGCTGAATGTGGCAACTCAAGGGGTTCATCTTTGGGACTTGAAAGATAAATGCTTGATAAGAAGATTCCAAGGTGTTACTCAAGGACATTTCACCATTCATTCAACCTTCGGAGGTGCAAATCAAGATTTCATAGCTAGTGGAAGTGAAGATAATCAAGTAATTAACTCGGTAACAATTGAATGAAAATATAGTATACATTTACAACATTTCCTAGGTTTATATATGGCATACAAGATCGGAGCATCCATTGGCCACGTTAAGCGGTCATACAAGAACAGTAAATTGCGTCAGTTGGAATCCGGTATATCCACATATGCTGGTTTCCGTCTCGGATGATTGTACGATACGCGTTTGGGGCCCGAAAGATCGCATTTCAAAACCCTCAGGTGAGTAAACTGAATATATTTCAAAACAATAAAAGAACAATATAACATATAAATGAGACAACAATTAGATTGAGACAATTTTTGCGTGTCCAATGAAGTGTCTTCAAGCTCAACGAGCAGCAACTCCTCGAATAATGGAAATGGCTGGAGTTGGAATGATATGGTGTCATAGTTAAGGAAGATTGGCTTCAACAATTTTATTATTATTATATCTCATATTATTATTTTTTATAATTAAATACTATTTTGTAAAGAAAACAATGTATTAGCTTCGTGCAATTTAAACGAAAGATGATGACAAAAAAATAACTAAACAAAAATTATATATATCTAAAGTGTGTGATATTTTTAAGAATAACAATTTTATTTGTTTTATTTTTTTTTTTCAAATTTTTGATTTAAGTACATTTTATTTTCGGTTTTGCCGTTTTTTGATCTAGAGGTTATGAATTGATTTTGCGCGCCTCTCAAACTAATATCACGTTTGTTTCATTACTTATAGAGTGTAAGGTGTAGTGTTACGAAATGAAAATGTTACGCAATAAAGTTAAGCAGATTAGAGTACTGAGGAAGCGCCAGAAGTTTAAGAAAAAAAAAAGTTCTATTATGATAAGCAAATATTAACTATATAATAAATTATATGATATTTTTTAATATTTAATAAATATAGTAACTCACAACTACTTGTTTCATTATACCTATTCATTTCTTTAGTTTCTGATAATATTAAAAGTTCGGTGGAAAGTCCTATGGTCAGCGTGGAGCGATGGTCGGTAATAGTAGTGCAATTGAAATATTTGGCCTTTTTGATTTAGCACCAGGCGCAATATTTCCTTGCTGCGGCACTATTTACAATTGGAATGATTCATGTTCCTTTTTTTGTTTGTAATTCTGTTGTTTGTTTTTGTAATAAACGTGCCTTGAAAATATGTTTTCCATTCATCCTAATAAAAATAAATTATATGGGTGCAAAATGATTTTCAAAGAGGAAGCAATATTTATTTACCAAGGTAAATGACCGAAGTCTACCAAATACATTATAAACTTTCATCTTTTTCTAATTTCATCTAATTCAGATCTTGATGTACAAACTGCAAACCTGGAGGTTCTTCTGGTATTAATTTCACATTTAAAAGGATCTACAACCCAATT
>NW_017098249.1:0-7427 GCF_001412225.1 Nicrophorus vespilloides
AAGCCTACAAACATCTTCGACTTTCATTGAGTCGCTTGGTACAGCTGTAGAACTTTAAAAAAAATGAATTGAATTGATTAGAAAAACGTTTTTCGTTAATAACTCGAGATCCCCTTAAGGTAATTACATTGTCGACAACTCTGAATAGCTCACCTTTCCAACAAGCCTACAAAGATCTTCGTACTTTCATTGAGTCGCTTGCTACGAGCTGTAGAAATTAATTCAACATACGAGAATGGACCAAAGAAAAAGATGAAATTGTTCAATACAAAAAAAGTGTTGTATAAATGTCGATGAGAAAATATGATCCTTTCTTTGTTTTGTGCAATAAATCCCGATGCACCTTCGGTTTACAAACCAAATATTAACATTCCCCTTGAAGAGTCGCGACGCGTATTGATTTAGGTCAAAGTCACGGAGAAGCTCCTCTACTCTCCCATTGAAATGCACTCGAAGCCGTTTTGTTGTATAGTGCCAGGAGGACAATGGTACAAGAGTTTTTAAGATATCAGCGGTGGCGCAGAGAAAGAGACTACCAATTACAGGTGAGACCACACAAGTAGCACGACCACTGCGGATGCCACCTGACCAGGAGAAGACAAATACCGGAGAGGACGATTCCTCGTTGATTACCTTGAACAGAACAAGAAAGAAAGAAAAAAACAACAACCATTAGCTTACCAATTACATGTCAATTACTTTCTTCCCTCACTTGCGTAATCCGATGGCGCGCGTCAAACCGTAGCGAAAACCACTTCATCACTTTTCATTATCTTTTGGTTTGAGGGCGGATGAGGATTAAAATTTCCACCCTCTGAAGTTGACAGTATCGCCTGAAGAAAGAACAGTCCTCCTTCTACTTCCATCATCCCCCGTGTCTGTAATTCCAAACCTCTTCCCCTTTTCCTTGTCACCCAGATAATCTCCATTACTTTCGAGATGTGTTGATGCTATCTACACTATACATATTCCCTTTTCTTTGGAAAAGAGAAAAGGGATGAAAATGCAAGAGGAAAAAAGAAATGTCGTCATCCATTCTTTCTTTCTTTCAGCCTTTATCTCGACCGAGCGAAAGGCGGGAATCAAAAAAGGCACATCCAATCTCACCATGTTTTTGTCACAGAAGCTTAGCGAGGAATATGAAGAATGTATATATATACAAAAAAAAAACTGTCGACGCGAGATAAAATTCCTTTATGGAATGGAAATTAAATTAGAGTTTCAAAGATGGGTGAGAAATGAAGGGGAAACAAGAAAAAAATGTAAGATGAAACCTCGGCTAATTTTGGAGCCTTTCCAACCACTTTGGACACCGTCAGGTACTCAATTATTAGTAATAAAATTTAAAAATCCACCGGACGTAAATTACGTTTAATATAATTTGTAGGTAAATTTTTATTCCCACCGGGTAGAATCAACATCAATTTATAAAGAGAGTTTATTAAATTGACCTTTAATTTCAAGGTATCAACCTACACTCGACTTCAATATAAACCATAATTTCAGTGGGAATTCATTAAAATAAATGGAATAAATTGTAATAAAAGTAAAATTACATAAATCAACGTTTTCTTCGTAACATTTCTGTACTAGTATTATGTAATGGTATTGAACTTTCATGTTAAGTTCGTCGGATCGATGTATGGATTTAATTATTTACGCGCGAAGGAAACTGGCCTTAAGTTGAAGGGCCTTTTGTAAACAGCCGCAAACCAGAAGCTTCTCCTTTTTTTTCCCCCTTCAAGTTCTTTTTATTTCTTGTTCTTCATTTTCCTCGGCAATTCCACCCTTCGTTTAATGAATTATGCACGGATTGAGTCCCCGGTGCGCCGTAGATGAAAAGGTCCTTGATTTATTCCGAGCTGCAAAACATGTTCTACAATTCCCCAAACACCAGTTGTCGCATAAAACTCAAAAATACACGAATACCATAAAAAAAATCACATAAATTCGTACAGTTTCTGATTTATAATAATCATTCTTATTTGATAATTAATGAATTTTATAACTTTTCTTTTAGTTACATTTTCAGATAATTTATTTAGAACTGAAATTCGTTATGAAACTTTATGTTATTCGTGTTTATATAGGAAAATATGAGGAAAATGATAAAGGAAAATAAGTTTTTGTGCATATTTAATAAAGTAATAACAGTGTCATGAATTGTTGAAGTTTTAGTTTTAGCACGAAACAACATTGTTTTTTTTTTTCGCTTGAAGCGGATATTGCTCAGGTATTCGGAATAGCTCCATCGAGGATATTGGAGAGTATGGGTCGATGACCTCTCATCTCCGCGCACGGCCCTTGTGGCAAAGCGAGAAGCGGAAGCGTGACCGAAATTAGGAAAGGTGTGAAAACCCATCCTCCAAGAGTTTCGGTTATATCCAATCCTAAAACCGAAAGAAATACACGCGAATAAAGCAAACTGTAAAGTGGAAAGCATTTTAAATGTAAATAAGCATTCCTCCTCCTCCAAAACTAAGTGGTGATCCTATCGTTGCAGCACATAACCCAAGTGGTTTAGATTTAAACTCGTATTTCTTTCATTTCGGTGGTATAAATCGACCAATAAATAATGTAACTTTTACAATTTTTTTCCCTTCTCTCTGGTAAAAGCACTACTTTTTACAAGCATAAATCAAATGGAAGAAGACGCACGTAAAAGAAATAAGGGTTAACTTAATGAGGTGTGAAAATGTATCACCATAAAAGAATAATACTTGACATTCCTTTTATCCTAGAAGTAGACGCGTTTCGAATTAACATCAAGATTAATGTTTATTAGTCTTTTCGCGCGGTTCATATAAATCGCTGAATTATAATGAACATTGAAGGCGGAGGACGTCTTTATCTTTTGAGTCTTGCAATAAAATCTGCACCCACATGCGCGTCAATTGCAGTTAATATTAATGACTTCAATGTACATTATCTAATGCTAATACGCTTAGAATTCAAAAAAAGTACAGGTGATATTTTTCATTGAGATAACTTCATAATTTATTTAATCTGCACCGGATGATGATGGCTTTCCAGAAGTGGAGGACACCAATTACCTCGGTCGGATTATGCCTTCTTATATCATACATAGATAAAACCTAATGAAACCCATTTGATTCCAGTCACAGCGCTTCGCTTTGTTACCACACAATTTTAATAAGTCTTGATTCGATTCCGTTTCCCAGGTTCTCTTAAGCCCTCCGATAAAAGGTTTTCTTTGTTAATGAAACACTTCTGTAGCTTTCCAACTGTCTGTTTTAATTGCATCGACTTTCGGTTTATTAAAATAATGAGAGTTTATCGATTCTGTCAAACTTTCTATTAAACTATGTCAATCTGACGCTTTATTTTGGTTGACGATTATCGTAATAGAAAATACTGAATATTTGCAATTGTGAAGTTAGTAACTTTTAGTTACTAATGTGTATTATCTAATTCATACTTAGTTTCAATGTATTTGACAGATAATTGACATTAAATACTGTACAAATTTGACAAGTAAATGACATCAATATTGACGTTTAATTATTTTTTACAACTGACTTTTGACAGGTATTGTCAATTTGGTAATACGTCAAAAGTAACTATCGATTAAATTAACTGAAAATACTGAAATGGAATTATGAAATGAAATGAACTTAATAATTTAATAAACGTGTCGTAATAAAAAAAAAAGAGCGAAAACGTTGCGGCTATTTGGAATGTGCTGTGTGAATTATCTAATTCATACTTAGTTTCAATGTATTTGACAGATGATTGACATTAAATACTGTACAAATTTGACAAGTAAATGACATCAATATTGACGTTTAATTATTGTTAACAACTGACTTTTGACAGGTATTGTCAATTTGGTAATACGTCAAAAGTAACTATCGATTAAATTAACTGAAAATACTGAAATTTAATTATGAAATGAAACTTAATAATTTAATAAACGTGTTGTAATAAAAAAAATGAGCGAAAACGTTGCGGCTATTTGGAATGTGCTGTGTGAATTATCTAATTCATACTTAGTTTCAATTTAATTTGACAGATGATTGACATTAAATACTGTACAAATTTGACAAGTAAATGACATCAATATTGACGTTTAATTATTATTAACAATTGACATTTGACAGGTATTTTCAATTTGGTAATACGTCAAAAGTAACTATCGATTAAATTATCTGAAAATACTGAAATGGAATTATGAAATGAAATGAAACTTAATAATTTAATAAACGTGTCGTAATAAAAAAAAATGAGCGAAAACGTTGTGGCTATTTGGAATGTGCTGTGTGAATTATCTAATTCAAACTTAGTTTCAATGCAATTGACAGATAATTGACATTAAATACTGTACAAATTTGACAAGTAAATGACATTAATATTGACGTTTAATATTGTTTACAACTGACTTTGACAGGTATTGTCAATCTGGTAATACGTCAAAAGTAACTATCGATTAAATTAACTGAAAATACTGAAATGAAATTATGAAATGAAATGAA
This sequence comes from Nicrophorus vespilloides, assembly GCF_001412225.1. Classification (NCBI taxonomy): domain Eukaryota; kingdom Metazoa; phylum Arthropoda; class Insecta; order Coleoptera; family Silphidae; genus Nicrophorus; species Nicrophorus vespilloides. The sequence goes on from NW_017098249.1 coordinate 4,494, forward strand.
ACTTAATAATTTAATAAACGTGTCGTAATAAAAAATAATGAGCGAAAACGTTGCGGTTATTTGGAATGTGCTGTGTGAATTATCTAATTCATATTTAGTTTCAATGTATTTGACAGATAATTGACATTAAATACTGTACAAATTTGACAAGTAAATGACATTAATATTGACATTTAATAATTGTTAACAATTGACTTTTGACAGGAATTGTCAATCTGGTAATACGTCAAAAGTAACTATCGATTAAATTAACTGAAAATACTGAAATGGAATTATGAAATGAAACTTAATAATTTAATAAACGTGTCTGCCTTTGTTCAAATAATAATGGGAATTCAACAGAGAGACAAAAATAATCAAAAAAAAATGAGCGAAAACGTTGCGGCTATTTGGAATGTGCTGTGCTGTGCTGTGTGCACGTTACGCAACGAATGAAATGCAAATAGTCCGGGGATCGGGTCGCGCAAATAATCATGTTTTAATTAAAAATTTGCTATCCAATTTGCGACTAAATGTTTCCATGTAAATGAATATGTTTAATATTCCCCAGGCCACGGCCATCCCCAGACCATTTCGTAAATTATCGAATTCACATATGAACATTATATAATCGTATTTTTTTTCTTCTTTTGTTTCCAACCGTAAAAATAACAATTCTGTTCCAATATTATTGGAAATTTAAACTTAATTTTTTTCAATAAATTGTAATTAAAATCTTTGAAAATTAGTAAATATTAATTAATTAATCAGACTTTAACTAAATTTATGAAAATATAACAAGTTTAAAGTAAATTCTTTATAATTTGATTAAATTTATTAATGTAATTTCCAAGTAATGTTGATTTTATACTTTAGATTTACATTTCTTTTTAAGTATTAAATTTCATTTCACACTATTATAAATTACATAATTTCACAGCTTTAAGTAATCCTGAGTAATTAATCTAAATGTTGAATGAAAACGTATTATGATGATGTATAATAAACACATTTTTTAGAATGAAATGTGTATAAGACTTTTTTTTTCGTATTTCGTTTGGTACAAATTTGAGAAGAAACATCTGTCGTATATTCAATTTCCTTTCACTCCTACCAATTAAAATGCTAACAAACAAATTCTATTACACACCTCGTTTCACGTTTCATCTCGCAATTTTCCAAATATAGATATGCGTGCATATGTAGTTAATATAATTGAGACTGTTTGCGATTTCAACCAAGTTAAAGATGTTGCGTCATCAAATGAATGCATTTGGTTCATATTCATATTCAATTTTGTAATAATTTCAATATTTATATCATAGTTTCTTTAATGAAATTTTATAAAATTTCGTAATTTAAGTTTTGTGTACTTTATTTAATTTTTCTGTTTAAAATGTAAACAAATTTGATTGAATTGTGTAATTTATATAGAAAAGATGAACAAATTACGTAATTGAAGTGGGAAAGTTGTAAAATTTGTGTGTGTGGGAGCATCTGGTGAAAAACCAAGAGGTGGTCGTTCCTTAATTCATTAGCCCTGGGGAAAGGACACATATGGCACGAGGCAAAAACCTTTACTCGAATGAAGATTAATCGAAGTATAACAGTTGTCGCACATCCTTGCACCCTCCAGAATCGCGTTATGAATTAATAATTCAGCAAAAACAACCCTAGGTAGAAAAAAAAAACATTGTTCATGCCACGAACATCGTGCCATGATTTATGGAATTATGTGTTTCAAGCATCAAAAAGTTCACTGTTTATTTCTTTATATAACTTCTTTTAGTTTACTAGTAAAGGAACATTTGTTCCCTTCGATAACGTCGTCGGATATCGCAAAGACACATAAATAATAAATGGGGACACCAAATGCGAAACAATTTCCACTGTCAGACAGGAAGTTTATTCCTGTTCGCAGAACAAAATTTTCCGCGCTGAATATATAACCCACGTAGCAAACTGCAATTCTCTCCGTTTTCCACGGATCTCTCACGATTATTACCATTGGGATAAGGAATTCCTCCTTCCTTGATTACCATCAACCGCAATCATCGCTCGCACGTGTTTCACATTTAATTCCGAGAGAAGTTTTGCATACCGCAAACTCTCCTCGTCTTCTTTGTTTATTCCTTTTTGTTGTTTTGTTCGTAAACATCCTTTATCACCGTGACTAACAAGCCAACTACTCAGCTAAAACTCATTTAACACGACGCAAATATAAACTCAATTAATTGCGAAAGTGCAGCAAACAACGAGCCGAAGAGATGTAAAAGACGAAGAATTCGTGCTTTATCGTATCCATTTTATTCTCACACATTTCGAGCTATTTGTCAACTCTCCGGATTGCCGTAAGCAAGTGTACCGCTCTTCTCTTCATCCTCCACCCTTGCTCCTAAAATAAATACTGTTGATCAATGTGCACTCGAAGCGCTTTTCCCGATTTGGAGAACGCATATATTTTGTCCACAGAATCCTGCATCTTTTGCAACCCACGTCTATTAATCAGAGAATCTAGGAAAAGTTTTTGAATACTCGCTGTACATTTACATTTTCTGTTTACGATCGTATCTTACAAAATACCTAAGATGTATCATGAATATAAATATTATTAGTAAAACTGTAATAAAACTGTTTTTTTGTAATTAATTATTTTAATTTACTTATTGGAAAAATCCAATGAATTAATCCAATATATGCATATAAAAGCTGAATGTTTGGGGAATCCAGCAAGTATAGATACATTCCTCTGCTCTTATCCATATTGCTGCAATACGCGTTCAACGTTGAGAAATTGAAATTAGAACGTTCGAAAAAGCAGTGTTTTCACATTTCATTGATTTACTCGAAAACTATAATAGATAGAACGAAGCCAATAGATGCATATGAAAGCTGAATATTTGGGGAATCCAGCAAGTATCGATATATAACTGTTTGGCTGTAATTTGTGTTCAA